>NW_012104432.1:608988-619424 GCF_000951045.1 Mandrillus leucophaeus | reverse complement strand
GTGATGATGTCGAGCCCCGTCTCGTGTGCTTGCTGGCCATCGGTGACGATGTCAAGCCCCTTCTCGTGTGCTTGTTGGCCATTGGTGATGATGTCAAGCACCTTCTCGTGTGCTTGTTGGCCATCGGTGACGATGTCGAGTGTCTTCTCATGTGCTTGTTGGCCATCAGTGGTGATGTCAAGCCCCTTCTCATGTGCTTGTTGGCCATCGGTGATGATGTCGAGTGTCTTCTTGTGTGCTTGTTGGCCATCGGAGATGATGTCAAGCCCCTTCTCGTGTGCTTGTTGGCCATCGGTGACAATGTCGAGTCCCTTCTCGTGTGCTTGTAGGCCATTGGTGATGGTGTTGAGCATTGGCCGTCGGTGACGATGTTGAGCCCCTTCTCCTGTGCGTGTTGGCCATCAGTGATGACATTGAGCACCTTCTCGTGTGCTTATCAGCCATCAATGATGATGTCAAGTGTTGGCTGTTGCTGATGATGTCGAGCCCCCTCTTGTGCGCTTGTTGGCCATCAGTGATAATGTTGAGCATCTTCTCATGTGCTTGTTGGCTGTCAGTGATGAGTTGAGCTTCTCATTTGCTTGTTAGTCTTGGTGATGATGTCGAGCATCTTCTCGTGCACTTGTTGGCCATTGATGATGATGTCGAGCATCTTCTCATGTGCTTGTTGGCCATCAGTGACGATGTCAAGCATCTTCTCGTGTGCTTGTTGGTCTCGGTGACGATGTCAAGCATCTTCTTGTGCGCTTGTTGGCCACTGATGACGATGTCGAGCGTCTTCTCGTGTGCTTGTTGGCCTCAGTGACGATGTCAAGCGTCTTCTCGTGTGCTTGTTAGCCATTGGTGATGATGTCGAGTGTCTTCTCATGAGCTTGTTGGCCATCAGTGATGATGTCAAGCATCTTCTTGTGCGCTTGTTGGCTCTCGGTGATGATGTCGAGTGTCTTCTCTTGTGCTTGTTGGTCATCAGTGATGATGTCGAGCCCCTTCTTGTGCACTTGTTCGCCATCGGTGACGATGTCAAGCGTCTTCTTGTGTGCTTGTTGGCCTCGGTAGCGATGTCGAGCATCTTCTCGTGCGCTTATTGGCCATCAGTGACAATGTTGAGCCCCTTCTCGTGTGCTTGTTGGCCATCGGTGATGGTGTTGAGCACCTTCTCGTGTGCTTGTTGGCCATTGGTGATGATGTTGAGCGTCGGCCGTCAGTGACGATGTCGAGCCCCTTCTTGTGCACTTGTTGGCCATTGGTGATGACGTCAAGCCCCTTCTTGTGTGCTTGTTGGCCATCGGTGACATTGTCGAGCCCCTTCTCATGTGCTTGTTGGTCATCGGTGATTATGTCAAGCGTTGGCCATTGGTGACGATGTTGAGCCCCTTCTTTTGTGCTTGTTGGCCATCGGTGACAATGTCAAGCCCCTTCTCGTGCGCTTGTTGGCCATCAGTGATGGTGTTGAGCATCTTCTCGTGCGCTTGTTGGCCGTCAGTGATGATGTTGAGTATCTTCTCATGTGCTTGTTGGCCATCGGTGATGATGTCAAGCATCTTCTCGTACGCTTGTTGGCCATCGGTGACAATGTCAAGCATCTTCTTGTGCGCTTGTTGGCCATTGGTGATGATGTCGAGCATCTTCTTGTGTGCTTGTTGGCCATCTGTGACGATGTGGAGCCCCTTCTCGTGTGCTTGTTGGCCATCGGTGACGATGTCGAGCCCCTTCTCGTGTGCTTGTTGGCCATCGGTGATGATGTCAAGCACCTTCTCGTGTGCTTGTTGGCCATCGGTGACGATGTCGAGTGTCTTCTCATGCGCTTGTTGGCCATCAGTGATGATGTCAAGCCCCTTCTCGTGTGCTTGTTGGCCATTGGTGATGATGTTGAGCACCTTCTTGTGAGCTTGTTCACCATCGGTGATGATGTCAAGCGCCTTCTCATGTGCTTGTTGGCCATCGGTGATGATGTCGAGTGTCTTCTTGTGTGCTTGTTGGCCATCGGAGATGATGTCAAGTCCCTTCTCATGTGCTTGTTGGCCATCGGTGACAATGTCAAGCCCCTTCTCGTGTGCTTGTAGGCCATTGGTGATGGTGTTGAGCATTGGCCGTCGGTGACGATGTTGAGCCCCTTCTCATGTGCGTGTTGGCCATCAGTGATGACATTGAGCACCTTCTCGTGTGCTTATCAGCCATCAATGATGATGTCAAATGTCGGCTGTTGCTGATGATGTCGAGCCCCCTCTTGTGTGCTTGTTGGCCATCAGTGATAATGTTGAGCGTCTTCTCATGTGCTTGTTGGCTGTCAGTGATGAGTTGAGCTTCTTCTCATTTGCTTGTTAGTCTTGGTGATGATGTCGAGCATCTTCTCGTGCACTTGTTGGCCATTGATGACGATGTCGAGCATCTTCTCATGTGCTTGTTGGCCATCGGTGACGATGTCAAGCATCTTCTCGTGTGCTTGTTGGTCTCGGTGACGATGTCGAGCATCTTCTTGTGTGCTTGTTGGCCACTGATGACGATGTCGAGCGTCTTCTCGTGTGCTTGTTGGCCTCAGTGATGATGTCAAGTGTCTTCTCGTGTGCTTGTTGGCCATTGGTGATGATATCGAGTGTCTTCTCATGAGCTTGTTGGCCATCAGTGATGATGTCAAGCATCTTCTTGTGCGCTTGTTGGCTCTCGGTGATGATGTTGAGTGTCTTCTCTTGCACTTGTTGGTCATCAGTGACGATGTCGAGCCCTTTCTTGTGCGCTTGTTCGCCATCGGTGACGATGTCAAGTGTCTTCTTGTGTGCTTGTTGGCCTCGGTAGCGATGTCGAGCATCTTCTCGTGCGCTTGTTGGCCATCAGTGACAATGTTGAGCCCCTTCTTGTGCGCTTGTTGGCCATTAGTGATGATGTCGAGCATCTTCTCATGCACTTGTTGGCCATTGGTGACGATGTTGAGTGTCTTCTTGTGTGCTTGTTGGCTGTCAGTGACGATGTCAAGCCCCTTCTCGTGTGCTTGTTGGCCATCGGTGATGATGTCGAGCACCTTCTCGTGCACTTGTTGGCCATTGGTGATGATGTTGAACGTCGGCCGTTAGTGACGATGTCGAGCCCCTTCTTGTGCACTTGTTGGCCATTGGTGATGACGTCAAGCCCCTTCTTGTGTGCTTGTTGGCCATCGGTGACATTGTTGAGCCCCTTCTCATGTGCTTGTTGGTCATCGGTGATTATGTCAAGCATTGGCCATTGGTGACGATGTTGAGTCCCTTCTTTTGTGCTTGTTGGCCATCGGTGACAATGTCAAGCCCCTCCTCGTGCGCTTGTTGGCCATCGGTGATGGTGTTGAGCATCTTCTCGTGCGCTTGTTGGCCGTCAGTGATGATGTTGAGTGTCTTCTCATGTGCTTGTTGGCCATCGGTGACGATGTCAAGCGTCTTCTCGTGCGCTTGTTGGCCATCGGTGACAATGTCAAGCATCTTCTTGTGCGCTTGTTGGCCATTGGTGATGATGTCGAGCATCTTCTTGTGTGCTTGTTGGCCATCGGTGACGATGTCGAGCCCCTTCTTGTGTGCTTGTTGGCCATCGGCGACGATGTCAAGCACCTTCTCATGTGCTTGTTGGCCATCGGTGACAATGTCGAGCCCCTACTTGTGTGCTTGTTGGCCATCAGTGACAATGTCAAGCACCTTCTTGTGCGCTTTTTGGTCATTGGTGGTGATATTGAGTGCCTTCTTGTGTGCTTTTGGCTGTCAGTGATGATGTCGAGCACTTTCTTGTGTGCTTCTTGGCCTCGGTGATGATGTTGAGTGTCTTCTCGTGTGCTCATTGGCTGTCGGTGATGATGTCGAGCATCTTCTCATGTGCTTTTTGGCCATCGTTATGCCCTCCCTGATAGGTTTTCTTTTTTAAAGTTCCGTGAACATTACGCCCTTCACGCCCTGCTGCAGTTGTATTTTTCCATCTGGCTGTGAAGTGTGGAGCTGCCACTGTGCCTCAGCGGGCTCCTTCGTCACCAACTGCCCTGCGGCAGCTGCCAGAATGAAGGGAGCTGGCAGTGGAGTCATCCCAGCAGGGTCTCCAGCTGGCCACTGGAGCTGGCCGCAGATTGGGCACCACCAGCTTGGCTGTTACCTTCCCTCCCACCTGGGCCACTTAATGGTATTGGACAGCAACTAACAACCTACAACTCCTGCTCAAAAAGTGACTATCCACATGGGATGCTATGTGCTTTACTCGGTAGGCTGTAAGCTAGTGGTGACTCTCACCCATTTTGTGCAGAAGGAACCTGAAGCTTGTCCAAAGTCACTGAACAACCTGACCTCTGGTCCCACATTCTTCTCTTCATGGCAAGTCCAGAAGGCCTTCAAAGTGCATGAGGTTAAGACCACATAAACACATTTCTCCAAAGTTCTGCTTTTAAGACCTGGCTTTCTTTTTCTGGCATATATTTTTATTGTGGCATAATATACACAACATACAATTTTCCATTTTGACTTTTTTAAGCGTACAGTTCAGTGGCATTAAGCATGTTCATGGTGCTGTGCAACCATCAGAACTACCCATTTCCAGGGCTTTTTCATCTTGCAAAATTGGAACTCTATCCCCACTCAACACTGAGTCCTCATGCTTCCCCCTCCCCTAACCTCTGGCACCCACCCTTCCACTTTCTGTCTCTATGAATCTGCATATCTGAGTACTGCATGTAAGTGGAATCACACAGTATTTGTCCTTTTGGTTCTGGTTTATTTCACTTAGCATAATGTCCTCAAGCTTCATCCCTGGTGTAGCACATGTCAGATGTCCCTTCCCTTTCTGAAGGTGAATAATATTCCGCCATGTGTCTATGCCGCATGTTGCTTATCTGTTCACCCACTGATGACACTGGGCCGTTAACACCTTTTGGCTGTTGTTAATATGCTGCTGTGAACGTGGAGTGCAGATGTCTGTTTGAGACCCTGATTTCAGTTCTCTTTCATATATTCCCAGAAGTGGGACTGGTGATCAGAACAACACTCATGTTTGTTTTTTGAGGAGCTGCTATACTGTTTTCCATGGTGACACAGTTTCACATTCCCACCAGCAATGCAGGAAGGATCCAGACACAGCTTCCTTCTTAGAAGTGGAAAGAAAAGATAGAAACGGGCCACAGCTCAGCACCTCCGGATTTCAGGATTCGCCTTTTGAACTCAGCTCTGTGAGCTCAGGGACTCCACAGAGGACAGCGGGACTCTGAGGGCAAGGGGACACCAGTGTGGCTGCTGAGTGTCATGGGTGCCCTCGGATAACGAAGGGTTGGGTGTGTGAGAGGCAGTGGCACTACCATGCCATAGCCAATGCCAGGTCGGGTCTGAGCCATCGCTTTGTGATGGGAAGTTCGCTCCCTCGTGGGCAGCGGATGCCACTGATTGACTGCTCAATTGTTACCTCGCCACTTTCCCTTCCAAACAGACGGCAGTGCTGCTCAGGTGGACGGGATGGTAGGACCAGGTGTGCCCATTCATGGGATGATCGGTGAGGCCCTGAGGGTCCCCTGACCCTGCTTCCTCCCTGCACAGGGACAGGTGCTTCCACTCTTCCACTCCCTTCTGGGCTGGGGGACCATGTGAAGTGTGAGGGTGGGGTGTGGATTTGCAGGGTTGAAGTGGAATCCAGGATCTGCCTGGGGCATACTCTTCACAGCCTGGGCAGGGCAGGCAAACCCCAATTTCCTGGAAAGGAGGCCCGGGTAGGGCCGCCCGGGGCTGGCAGAGTGAAGTCCTTGAGTCCTCTGCCAAGGGTGCTGTGTCTGGGCTGTGGTAGTCATCTGCATATTTAGAAGGAAAGGCAGGGGTGAAAATATCCCTTTGTGTGCTGAGAGGGTCTGTGGTCTCTCCATTCTTCCTTTGATTTAATAAGAAAGATAAACACTACACAGTGGGTGCTGCTGTGCCAGGCAGGTGCTAAGCCCCCCTAAGATGCCGCCGTACACCAGCTCGCTCGTTTAATTTCAGGTTTAAACAGCTCTGCAGAATACAGGAAAAAGTAAAATATAAAACCCTTTTATATTTCAGGTAGGCACCGGAAGTCGGCTGGCGGGTACCTCTGAGCACACTGGACTCATTCCCAGGGTGGCCACACAGCTGTGGGGCCCTGTGACCTTGGCACTGACCACCCGCGGAGAGGACGGTATTTAAAGAGGCTGAGTTCTTCATCTCTCTCTGCTGTTTTCTCTCTTGTTTCTCTTTTACGTTTTTGACAAGTCCCACCATACTCAGTTCCAGCGTGGGACACACACTAGTGGATTGCTGATGGGTGGAAAGTTGTGCGTGCCGTGTTGTGTTGCTGACACCGAAGGCAAAAGCCCAGGACCTGGCCCCAGGTTAGGCTCACACACGCCTGGGCTGTCCCATCTCGGGGGCTCCTTGGTTAGGTCTTCGGGCTCTGGTCCCCGTGGGGCTCCCTCACTGGGGAGTGTGTCCAGCCCCTGTCTCCAGCACTGGGCCCCTGCCTCCCCAGACACGGCCCTCAGGGCAGAGGGGACCACAGACATTCTGAGGTGGACTCTCCTCCGTGTTGGAGATATGAAAAATAAAAAGGGAAGGACTTGAGGAAGAGAATGGGCACTGTTTACTTCCTCCCAATTCCATGTTAACGAGTTCCCGCTGAATTCTCTGGGTAAGCAGAGAACAGCTGTGCAGAGCATGAGCTGTGAGTCCCAGGCCCGTTCTCCTGGTAAGACTGGGCCCCACAGTGCTGGAGCTGACCTCTCACCAAGGGTCCGTCCCTTTGTCCCTTCCTATGACTGATTCTTTCATGGCGTCTAATGATGAGGCAAGGAAGCTGTCAGCTGGGAGTTTCGACACCATTGATTGCCCCCATAAGGAGCCAGTGGGATGGACACCAGCTCCCACCCCTTGCCCGAAACATTCTTGCAGACCCTCAGCCTGCAGCAGTGCCCCACCGAAGGCCCCCACCTACAGTTCTGCCCACACCCCCAGGCTCTCCCCAGCTCACCACCTCCCAGGGTGCTTCCAGCTCTCCTCCCCCAGGGTCCTTCAAGCTCTCTCCTTCCAGGGTCCCTCCAGCTCTCCCTGCTCTAGGCTCCCTCCAGCTCTCCTCCCCCAGGGTGCCTCCAGCTCTGGCTCCCGCCCCCAGGGTCCCTCCAGCTGGGCTGTCTCTTGCACCCTGGGGCCTGGTGCTCTACCGCGCTCTGTCCGCTTCCTGCCTCCAGGCTGTGTCCCAGCTCTATGCACCTGACACACATATCTCCCCTCTTCATCTGTCTAAAGCCTACCTG
The DNA here is from genome assembly GCF_000951045.1 of Mandrillus leucophaeus. Classification (NCBI taxonomy): domain Eukaryota; kingdom Metazoa; phylum Chordata; class Mammalia; order Primates; family Cercopithecidae; genus Mandrillus; species Mandrillus leucophaeus. The sequence continues at coordinate 612,178 of NW_012104432.1, read as the reverse complement.
TGCTTTCCAAGCACATCTCAAATATCATTTCAAATGTCAAATAACAGAGTGATCTTTTAAAAATATAAATCCGATCATGTCATTTGTGCTTAACGCCTTTCATGGTTTCTGATTGCACAGTAAACCCAAGGCCCTTCTCTGCGGTCCAGGTCCCTGCCCACCTCGGTCCTCGTCCCCCTGTCCCCTTCATCCCCGAGCTCATCCCTGCCCTGGGGACGTGCCACTTGCCATAGCTTTGCAGGGATGGCTTTCCCTGGTTCTGCATGTGGCGAACTCTGTCTTGATGTCCACATCTGTTCAAATATCACAGAATCTGCAGGAGAGCTTCTGTGTCCTGGATCTGAGGCAGCCCCTCCAGGAAAAGAATCACAGCCCTGAAGACGTCCATGTCCCCATTGCTGGTACCTGTGAGTATGTTATGCTTTGTGGCAACAGGGGCTTTGCAGAGGGAATGGAGGATACAAAGTTTAAGGTTTCCTGGCTTATCTGTGGGGGCCCAGCATGATTATAAATGTCCTTAGATGTGGAAGGGAGAGGTGCGAGGAAGAAGCAGCGTGGGTCCACGTGAGATGCATGGACGGCCGATGCTGGCTTTGATGGTGGAGGAAGGGGCTGAGCTCTGAGGAATGGGGTTTTCACGGGAGCAGGAAGCAGCTCTTAGCAAGGGAACCTCTGTCCTGCAGCCACAGGAGCTGAATTCTGCCAACAACCCACACAAGCTGGAAACAGACACCCCCAGGGCCTCTAGAAGGAAGGCAGCCGGCAGACTGGGGACTCCTGGGAATGGTAGGATCACACACTCGTGTGGTTTCAGCCGCTGAACATGTGGTTATGGCAGCCACAGAAAATGAATGCAGCCCACATCGCTCTTTTTTTTTTTTTTCTTTTGTGAGACACGATTTCAGTCTGTCACCCAGGCTGGGGTGCAGTGGCACGATCACGGCTCAGTGCAGCCTAAACCTTCTGGGCTTAAGTGATCCCCCTGCTTCAGCCTCCCAAGAAGCTAGGACTACAGGTGCATGCTACCGTGCTTAGCTAATTCTTTTTTTTTAATGTTATTCATTATTTATTGAAAAATAAAACCTGAAAGGCACTGGATTCAGTCATAATATGTCCAGATATTACTTTAAGTTCTGGGATACATGTGGAGAATGTGCAGGTTTGTTACTTAGGTATACATGTGCCATAGTGGTTTGCTGCACCCATCAACCCGTCATCTAGGTTTTAAGCCCCACATGCATTAGGTATTTGTCCTAATGCTCTCCCTCCCCTTGCCTCCCACCCCCGACAGGCCCCAGTGTGTAATGTTCCCCTCCATGTGTCCATGTGTTCTTGTTCAACTCCCACTTATGAGTGAGAACATGAGGTGTTTGGTTTTCTGTTCCTGTGCAGGGACATGGATGAAGCTGGAAACCAGCTATTTTTTTTTTTTAGATGGAGTCTCTTTCTGTTGCCCAGGTTGGAGTATAGTGGCGCGATCTTGCTCACTGCAACCTCTGCCTCCCGGGTTCAAGCGACTCTCCTGCCTCAGCCTCCCGAGTAGCTGGGACTACAAGCGTGCACCACCACACCCAGCTAATTTTTTGTATTTTTAGTAGAGATGGGGTTTCACCGTGTTAGCCAGGATTGTCTCGATCTCCTGACCTCATGATCCACCTGCCTTGACCTCCCAGAGTGCTGGGATTACAGACATGAGCCACCTCGCCTGGCCTGAAACCAGTGAATTTTTAAATTGTTTGTAGAGATGAGGTTTCACCCTATTGCCCAGGCTGGCCATGAACTCCTGGACTCAAGCAACGTGCCCGCCTTGACCTCCCAAAGTGCTGGGATTACAGATGTGAGCCGCTGTGCCCAGCCCCCATGACTCCTTAATCAGATCAACTGATTCTGTCATCTTCATAGCTTCTGTCATTTTCTGACCTGAAAGTGATGTTTCCCCTGACATGCTGTGGCCTGGATAAACCTTTCGGACATCATCAGAGAAGCACAAATACTGTGGAATTCCACTTCCTGTGAGGTCCCTGGCATAAACTCTTAGAAACATAAAGGAGAATGGTGGGTGCCAGGGCAGTGGGGAGCGTGTGTCTGGGGGTTGTTTCATGGATCCCTGGTTTCAGATTTGCCAGGTGAGAAGCTCCAGCCCGGCTGCACTCCACACTTAAGATCCTAAGCTGATGTTATATAGATACATTTTTCAACCAGGGAAAAGGTGGTCTTCTCTTGCGTTCTCGTGTGTCTCCCAGTGCCCTCCTGGCACCCCCACTGAAACATCAACGTTCGAGCAGGGTCCCATCTGCATTGGTCGTGTGATATGGTTTCGCTGTGTCCCCACTCAAATCTCAACCTGAATTGTATCTCCCAGAATTCCCACGTGTTGTGGGAGGGACCCAGGGGAGGTAAATGAATCATGGAGGCCGGCCTTTCCTGTGCCATTCTCGTGATAGTGTATAAGTCTCACGAAATCTGATGGGTTTATCGGGTTTCTGCCTTTGCTTCTTCCTCACTTTTCTCTAGCTGCTGCCATGTAAGAAGTGCCTTTCGCTTCCCACCATGATTCTGAGGCCTCCCCAGCCATGTGTAACTGTGAGTCCAATGAAACCTCTTTTTCTTCCCAGTCGCGGGTATGTCTTTATCAGCAGCATGAAATGGACTAATACATCAAGCTAGTCCCCAGTGTGTGGAACAGAGTCCCAGTGTGTGGAACAGAGCAGGTGCACACATACATATTATTTATTGTTTATTAAAATATAAATTTGTTATTTAACAAAATATATTAATTCACATATAAGTTAATATGATTTGTGAAACCTCTTTCTAACATCTCAAATACATTTACTAATGAGAAAAATCTTTTTTAAATTGTCAAAACCTGTGTCTCAACTTTTGCCTCAAAAACTGCAGTCCTGCTGTCAGCAACGGCTTTGTGAGTTGCTTTAGGGAAGAACCCGAGCAGGGAGGACAGACCCTGCAGACCAGGCTGGGGTGAGGGTGTGACTATTGTCTCCTGGCCCCCATACATTCAAGAAGAAGGTGTTGGGGCCTCATCTTGGCCCTTTGCCTCTTGCCTCTGATCTGTTTCCTTAGGATGGATTTGGGACAGAGCTAATGGAGGCTCCTCTGGCGTGTCCCGGGGGCTTTAGCTCAATCTTGGTGATTTTAGCTCCTCTGAATTCTTCTTACTGTTCTCCTT
>NW_012104432.1:556477-608018 GCF_000951045.1 Mandrillus leucophaeus | reverse complement strand
GGCAGGTTCTTCCCGGCTCCATTTGCGGCTGCCCAGGGAATAATTCCAGGGATATAGTAATGTCTGGTGTCTGGACAGCCTCCATGAGATTAAAAAAGCAGCTGGTTTGGCATTTTGGAGACAAAACAAGCCTGCCCTGCAGAGGCAAGCACTGCTTCTTCCCGGGAGATGCCTCCTGTCAGGTGAACACCAGCAAATCAAAATCCAATTCTGCAGAGGGATGATTTTCGCCTTCCGGAAGATGAAATCACGAAAGCTCAGAAACAGTGCGCGCTCTGTCTGAATCAAATTATTCTGCGGCCTGTGTGGATTTCCTGCGCCTGGCAGTCAGGTGCGTGCATACAGGAAGTGCTCTTTACTGGCACAGCAGCAGATGCCAGCCCCAAAGTGTCCGTTTTACTAGCTGGTGTTTCAGCATCTGTTACGGGGATCAACGAAGTGCGACAGCCGCCAGCGTGCCTCCGTGTGGACTTTTGCGATGCTGTATTTCCTCTTGGGAGGGGCCCCCCGATTCTGGACAGAAGGCGCTGGATAAGTCGTTACGACTTCATAGCCCCAGGCTCCTGGCCCAGGCAGGATGAGGAAAGGATGCTGCCCCAGGATCGCCCGAAATGTTTGGTTTGTTTTGTTTTGTGTGGCTGGATGTGGCCGAGTTCCTGCAGCCCCAGCAGCTCTCAGGTCTGGCTGCCCGGCTGCTGCCTCAGGGCTGCACCTGAGCTGAGGCCAGAGCAGCTTCCAGGGTCTCATTTCAGTGGTTTTTATCATCTAGGAGTTATCCAGGTTTCCAGTAAGTCACATTCCAGGGCAAGCAGCGCAGAGATGTGGGTCCTTACTTCCTCTCCCAGGCTAACAACAAACAACTGATTTCCTGTCCAAAGCTGGGTGCTCCAGCCAAAGGAGAAGTCCCACCTCCAGGAAAATAACATTGTGTCTCTCTCAGCCCCATCTCCAGCACACACCAAGCACGGACTGTCTCTGGCCCTTGGGCAAGCTGGAGCAGCCTTTCGTTTCCTGTCTGCCTGTTCGTGCACGCCCCACCCGTCTCCCAATCCAGGCTGTGATCCTCACCACCCAGCAAGCAGGCGAGGCACGGCTAGGAACCCATTTTACAGGTGAGAAAAGTGAGTTTGCGAGACACGAAGTAACGTGGGCAGGGCCAGGCCAGGCCGGCTCTGTGTTCCTAGGAGACCCCGTGATGAGCACCCAGCCCCTTCTGCTGCTGCCGGCTGAGGTGAGAGGTGCTTATAACTCAGAGAGCTTAGTCATTTGGGTTCTGAAAGCAAACGCCACCTTGTGATGCGCGTCCCAATCCGCCAGCAGCTTCAGAAGCAGCATCTACCTGTAGCCTGCGCAGTCTCCCTCTCCCATCTCAACAACCTTCCCGTGTGCGGCTTCCCTCTCGGATCTGTACAACCCCCTGTTGAGAAGAGGCAGGAGCAGTGTGGGCGGTCATAGCCCTATTTTACAGACGAAGGGTCAGGACATTTAAACAATTTGGCCTGCATCTATAGATGAGAGGGTGGAAGAAGCTGGAGGAGACCTAGACATTCTTTTTTTGTTTGTTTGAGACGGAGTCTCGCTCTGTGGCCCAGGCTGGAGTGAGCGGCGCCATCTTGGTTCACTGCAAGCTCCGCCCCCCGGGTTCCCGCCATTCTCCTGCCTCAGCCTCCCGAGCAGCTGGGACCACAGGCGCCGCCACCGCGCCCGGCTGATTTTTTTTTTTTTTTTTTTTTGAGGCGGAGTCTGGCTCTGTCGCCCAAGCTGGAGTGCAGTGGCCGGATCTCAGCTCACTGCAAGCTCCGCCTCCTGGGTTCCCGCCATTCTCCGGCCTCAGCCTCCCGAGGAGCTGGGACCACAGGCGCTGCCACCTCGCCTGGCTAGTTTTTTGTATTTTTAGTAGAGACGGGGTTTCACCGTGTTAGCCAGGATGGTCTCGATCTCCTGACCTGGTGATCCGCCCGTCTCGGCCTCCCAAAGTGCTGGGATTACAGGCGTGAGCCACCGCGCCCGGTCGAGACCTAGACATTCTTATCTAAAACCCACTCACTGACACCAGGACACAGAACTGTCCTTCCTCACCGGCCCCTCCCCGCTCACGCTGTGTTGGTGGAGACCTTGTCTCTCTTGGTGCCGTGGGAACAGCGCCGGGCCCACCCATCAAGGGCTCCCTGGAAGCTGAGCATGTGGTATGAGGAGACAGTCACCGGCCACCCACGCTGCCTCCACACCGGGTGTCACTGTGATCTTACCAGACAACAGGGTCCTCCCGAGGAGAGAACACAATAGGCACATTGGATGGGGGCAGAGGGTCCAAAAGCCCCAAGCAGGGGGCAGGTAGGGGCAGAGGAGAAGGCGCTGTGTCTGTGGGTGGCACCGGTTGCCTCGGAAGGTGCAGGGCCTCCCTCCACGGCCGCCCAGGACCCAGGGCGCTGACCGTCTCTCCTGGAGTACGGCAGGGCCCAGGGGGCTGAGGCAGGGCCCCGTTTGGCAAATTCTTCACTCATAGAGGTTTCGGGCCTTTCTCTGTAAAATGAAGATGCGAACATGGTTTGTCTTTCAGGATAGCTGTGATTGGAACATGTGTGTAAACGCCCGTCATGGCAGCATCCTGCTCCTGGTGACAAGTCTTCACTTGCAAAACAAGTCCTTTTAGGTACAGCAAAAGCTGCTGCATGCAAAGCGGGTGGAGGGGAATGATGGCAGGAGGTGTTGAAGGGCGGGGGTGGGGAGTGTGCAGCGGCACCGGAAACAAACTTTTCCAGTTTCTGTTTTGCCTGGGAACAGGCTTTGTGACAGCTGCTGCTATCCAGTCGTCTCTGGAACCCTGGCGTCTTCGCCAAGGGCACGGGCTCCCTCTGTGGTCCTGGAATAACGGGGCCTGCCTGGCAGTCTCAGATTGCGTGGGGAGCTGTTTGACTTCGGGTTGGGCTTTTGTGGGATGACCTGCAGTGGCATTAGGTCAGTTGTCAAGGTTTGGCCGACTGGTTTGAGAGACTGGGTTCATGCCCTGCCATTTCTTCTTCCTGTTGCAAGTCTCTGCAAGGAATGTGGTGTCAGAATTTTAGTGCCTCGTATTTCCTACAAATGATAGCAGTAAGCTAATGGTGCGATCGAGACAGCGCTTCATGTTGTGCAGTTTGATTTGCTGATATTCCCAGCTCTTGCGTCTTTGAAGCGGGGCCTCTGTGCAGAGATGAGATGATGTTCCCAGCTCATCACAGCGTGCCCGGTAATCTTACGTTCAGGCACACACTGTTTTTGGAGAAAACATACATTCTTTGTGGATTTCATAGCAGTAATGAGGAAACTTGATTCCTTAGAAAATGTTTTTAATGTTAAAAAAAAGGATGACGTTCTTGGGAGGCATTTTGGTTTTCCTGTTTTTATTTTCTGAGGATTTTCGTAGACTAAAGACTGAGAATGCAGGAATAACTTATCTTATTCCAGAAATTATTTTTACCCAGACCTGTTGATTTTCCCCTTAAATTTGTATAGATGTTACACCCTATGATATTTAGCTCAAACATGAACTGAGCGCTCTCGGCTGTTTTACAAGGGCAGCTCAGTATAGGAATTGCTGCTTTTCTTGATTTTCCAGAGCTTTGTATCTCACCATCCCCAAACCTCCCCACACCCCGTCATATTCAAAACACTTCACTGTTGCAAGATCATGTATTTTATCTGCTCTCTACTTATTGTTTAATAATTCTATTTTGTAACTGAACCTGGTATTCCTTCAGGGTGTGTAGTGTGAGCACGGATAGAGCCTATTTATTGTCCTCCTAATTAACTAATTTTTCTAACATAACTTACTTGTTTTCTTTAATAAATTCTTCTATAGAACTTGATATATGCAGGCCTTCTTTTTAGGGCTTTTCATCTATTAACTTATACAATCCTCACAACAACCCCGTAAGACAGATATTATTTTCTTTATTTGACTGGCAAAGAAATGTAAAGCAAAGCGAAGTTAAGGAACTTGCTCAGGGTCACACAGCTGCTAGATGATGGAAACAGGGTTCCCTCTGGCCAGCCTGGCTGTGAGACCTGGGTTCTGGGTCTCTGCTCTGCCTCCTGCAGATTTGAGTGCCAAACAGTGTTAAGGTCGCTCTTCCTATCTGCAGCTTCCACTTCTGCAATTTAATCACCACAGATGGAAAATATTCAGGAAAAAAAATAACAGCGCAACAATAAAAACCAATATGAATAAAACCGGTGCATTCCAATGACAACTGTTGACATGGGATTTGCATTGTTTTAGGTGTTACAGGTAATCTGGAGATGACTTGAAGTATATGAGAGGGTGTGTGTAGGCTTTATGCAAATACAACACCATTTTATATCAGGACTTGAGCATTCTCAGATTGTGGTGCCTGCAGGGAGTCCTGAACCCAGTCTCTTGTGGGTATCCAGGGATGACTGTCTAGGCTGACTGCTTGTATATATTGGACATATTTCTGGGTCTGTGTTCTGTTCTAGCGATCACTGTGTGTATTTTTGCCCTAGTACTTCACCCACTTACTTATTGCCACTTTATTTCAGCCTGAAGTATCCTATATGCATCCATCTTATTATTTTCTTAAAAATTTCCTTGCCTTGTTGTTTTTTTTTTTGTTTTGCTTTTCATTCTTCTAGACAACATTTATAACCAATTTCGCTTACGAAATTCTATTGGAAGTTTGAGTTGCATCAAATTCATAAGTTAGTTTGGCAAAAATGTGCATCTTCTTAGCATTTCTTTTTAGATATGGAGTGTACTATATTTCTCCATTTGTTCAAATATTTTCTGTGGTGCTGTCTTGGGCTTATGGATTTCATTATTTGAGCCTGACAGGCTTCTTGCAAGGTTAATTTCCAGGTACTCAGTTTTAAAATTGTGAATAGAATTCTTTTCCCATTGTTTCTCTGTTAATGCTGATATGTAGGACAATGACTGCTTTTTATGTTCCTATTATTAAAATTTTTTAAAACTTAGTATAATTTTACATTATTTTCTTTTTCTCAGGTAGGCAATGATACCAAATTTGAATAATGTCAAAATTTCACCTTTCTTTTCAAAAAGTATATGTGAATGTGTGTGTGTGTGAGTATATAATGTGTGTGTATATATAGTTTTTCCTCCTTTTATTTTGTTGTGGATCTGAGAGTATGCTGGCCACAGTAAACTGCTTTGTCTTTTCCATTGTTTAAGTGAGAATACTACCAGATTTACTGTTAGGTATTTATTGTTAGGTAGGTATTAGCTATTGACTTTGAGTAGGTATTTGTAATCATGTTAAATAAGTATTTTTCTTTCCTAGTTTATTATAAAGTTTAGTAAATGTCTTTTCAGTATCTATTGACATAAGCATAGTCCTTTTTCTCTTTATTTCACATATCGTTTTTGCATCTGTATTCATAAAAGGCATCTGTGTCTAGTTCCCTTTTTAGTCTGTCTTTGCTTGTGTCTCTAGGACATGCTGGCTTTGGGAAATGAATTATTGGGAAACATGCCACCTTTTTGTGTTCTCTGGAAACACTTATCTAGCATGGAAATTATCTGTTCCATGACAGTCTGAAAACCCAGCCTGTGAAAATGTCTGTGGCTGGAAACTCATGAGAAATACTTCTTCAAGAACATTTTCAATTTCATACACGACTTTTCGTTTATTGCTTATTGATTCAATTATGGTGACTCTTTTTTCTTAGACAAGAAAAGAACATACATTGTTTAAATATCAACATCAAGAATGAAACATTGATTTTTCTTATATAAATTGAGTTGATTGGCACACTTACTTTCTTTTCCTTTTCTTTCTAGCTCCTGTGTATCTTTTTTCTCTTACACTGTCACTGGGCTATCTTGTACATGAAATGCTTTCATTTTTGAGTATTAAATGTGACAGATGAATATAAGTTACAACAATTATTTAGAGTTGTTTGAGTAAACAATTTTGATTCCCTTTGTCAAATTTTTATGCCATGACTTTTCCATCTTTGAGGGATTAAAAAGAATCTTTTTGTTGATGGCCTAGAGCACATTTCTGAGGAAAGATGTGGATATCAGTTCTGCAACCTTAGGTGGGTATGGAATTTTGGAGTCACAAACGTTCTTCTAACTTTGAAGTAGTTGCTTCACTATTTTCCAGTATTTAAAGTTGTGTAAGAAAAATTGAAGCCAGGCTTTACTTCTTTCTTAAAGGAAAATGATTTTTGCTATTTTATTGTTAACTCTATGTTTAACATGTTGAGAACCTGCTAAAATGTTTTCTAAAATGCATACACAATTTTACATTCCCACCAGGAATGCATGAGGGTTGAATTTCTCCACATCTGCATCAACACTTGTTATTGTCTGTAGTTTTCACTTTAGCCATCTTATTTGGATGTGAAGTTGTGTTTTATTGTGGTTTTGATTTGCGTTCCTTGGTGACTAATATATTGATCATCTTTTCATATACTTATTGGCCCTATGTATATCTTCTTTGGACAGATGTGCATTAAATTCCTTTGCCCAGTTTTTTGGTTGTCTTTTCACTGTTGAGTTAAGAATTTCTTATGTATTCTGGATACTAGATCTTTGTTAGATATATAATTTGCAAATCTTTTTAACTTTGCTTTTTAGCATCAGGGCATCACTCTGTCATCCAGGTTGGAGTGCAAGCGGTGTGATTATAGTTTACTGCAACTTTGAACTCCTGGGCTCAAGCAATCCTCCTGCCTCAGCCTCCTGAGTAGCTAGGACCACAGGCACAGACCACCACATCTGGCTAATTCTTTTTAATTTTTAGTAGAGACAAGTTCTCACTACATTGCCCAGGCTGGTCTCAAACTCCTAGGCTGAAGCAATCTTCCTGCTTCCACCTTCTGAGTGGCTAGGACTACGGGTGTGCATCAACACACCTGGTTAATTTTTTTTTTCTTGAGAGACAGGGTTTTACTATGTTGCCCAGGATGGTCTCAAACTTTGCCCACAAACAGGCCTCCTGCCGTGGCCTCCCAAAGTACTGGGATTAAAGGCATGAGCCACACCAATTTCTTGATAGTATCTTTGAAGAACAAGAGGTTTTAATAAAGTTCAGTTTATCTTTTTTCTTTTGTCACTTATACTTTTGGTATCATATCTAAGAAACAATTACCTAATACTAGGTTATGAAGATTTACTCCTGTGTTTTCTACTATAAATTTTATAGTTTTAGCTCTTACTTTTATATCTATGATTCATGTGGAGTTAATTTTTATACCTGGTGTGAGGTAGGGATCTGCATTTATTCTTTGCATGTGGATATCCAGGGTTGAAAATACTGTTCTTTTCTCATTGGATTGACTTGGTGCCATTGTTGAATATCAACTGACCATAGGTATAAGGATTAATTTCTGGATTCTTAATTCTATTCCATTGAACTGTATGTCTACACTTATGCCAGTACCTCACTGTATTGATTACTATAGCTTTGAATTAAGTTTTGAAATTGGGAAGAGTGAGTCCTCAGACTTTGTTCTTTTTCAATATTTCAGATAAAAAAAACAGTATTTCAGATCACGAGGTCAGGAGATCGAGACCATCCTGGCTAACACAGTGAAACCCCATTTCTGCTAAAAATACAAAAAATTAGCCAAGCATGGTGGCAGACACCTGTGGTCCCAGCTGCTTGGGAGGCTGAGGCAGGAGAATGGCGTGAACCCAGGAGGCAGAGCTTGCAGTGAGCCAAGATGTTGCCACTGCACTCCAGCCTGGGTGACAGAGCAAGACTCCGTCTCAAAAAAAAAAAAAACCATATTTACAGAATGCAAAACTGATGTATATGGAGGGCTGACTTTTTGAATAAGTGGGTTCTGCCAGGTCAACTGCTGGACTTGCGTATGCACAGATTTCGGCACATACGGAGTCCTGGAACCAGTTCCCTACATATACCAAGGGACAACTGTATATTTTTTATCTTTTAACTTTCAACCTATTTGTGTCTTTAAATCTAAAGTATCTCTTATAGACAGCATATAGTTTGATCATGTTTTTTAATTCATTCTGTCAATCTTTGCCTTTGATTCATTTGTTTAATCCATTTACATTTAATGTAATTATTGATAAGCTAGGATTTACATCTGCCACTTTGCTATTTTCTGTATCTTATGTCTCTTTTGTTTACCTATTCATCCATTATTGCCTTCTTTTGTGTTAAGTAGATACTTTGTAGTTACCATTTAAATATCCTTGTTTCTTTTACTAAATTTTTTCAAGTTGTCATCTTACTGATTGATATGGTAATTAAAATTAACATCTTATAATTATCTAATTAATATTAATACCAATTAATTTCAATACTAAATAAAACCTTTGTTCCTACATAGCCCTATTCCATCTTCCTTTCATTGTGCTATTATTTCATACAAATTACTTGCTTTTAAATATATGCCCATAAATATGGTTTTATAATTATTGCTTTATTCAGTAGTCCTTTATACTAGATTAGAGAAGAGTTACAAACAGAAAAAATACTCGTTCTTTTAAATTTTTACCAAAGTGGTGATCTTTACTATTGTTTTTTATTTCTTCACGCAGATTTCATTTATTGTCTAGTGTCCTTTTACATCAACCTGAAGGACTTCCTGTACTTCATTCATGTAAGGAATGTCGGATAGCAATGAAATACCTCCATTTTTCTTTACCTGGGAATATCTTTATTTCTCCTTCATTTTTCCACATTAAAAAATTTTCTGGATAAACCTTTTATTTTGGAATTTTAAACATATCCAAAAAGAATTTTATTACTAAGTCTTAAAGAAATAACATCCACATTTTCTTGAGTTTTGTTGAGTTTGAAACAGATGCTGCCTGAAAATTACTTGTATTTTCTACAGAAATCCTGTGTGCTAATTTCTTCTTTTTATCTTATATGGCCATACTGTCTGCAGGTATTTGGGTTAGTTAACTCATTGTGGTAAGGTGTATTACTACACATCCATTTCCAGTGTCCTTTCTGGGAGCAAATTCTATCTCCCTGCCCCTAAAGTGAGTCTTGTCCCTGTGAATTGGTCAAGAAAGTTTGAACAGAACTAATAGGTGTCATTTCTGGGTGGACACTGTAAAAGCCAACCTGAGCTTCACCATGCTGTGTTTGTGCCCTGACATTCATCTGCCCATGCTGTAGATAGTGACTTGGGTCCCAGAGTGAGGATGAAAGTGACACTGAGTGGAGCTCCCAGGTAACCTGCATGTGGAGGAGAAATGGACCTTCATTGTTGCAACATTTTTAAAACATAATTTTTAATAGAAAATAATTTCCAAATGGTTCAAAAATTAAGACTAAAAATATGCTAAAAAGTGTGCAGTCGCCTTCAGTCTTTATCTCCATCTTCTCAGTGCCATCTCATCCCATGCCTAGGAATCGTGATCATTAATTTTTTAATGTATATTTCCAGAGTGTGTTTACGTGTCAATGGCAACATGCTCACACACAGATCTTCACCTATTGTTACTTGACAGATGCGCCATCCCACTGTGCTGCATATGGCTTCTTAAATTTAATATACCTTGAAGATCTGTGTATATTAATTTTTTTATTTATTTTACAGTTACATAGCATTTCATTTATGGTTGTGTCATCATTTATTCATGGAAGTGTTGGCCGGGCGCAGTGGCTCACGCCTGTAACCCCAGCATTTTGGGAGGCTGAGGCGGGCGGATCACTTGAGGCCCGGAGTTCAGGACCAACCTGGCCAACATGGTGAAACCTTGTCTCTACTAAAAATACAAAAATTAAAATTAGCTGGGCATGGTGGTGCATGCCTGCAGTCCCAGCTACTTTGGGGGCTGAGGTAGGAAAATTGCTTGAACCCATGAGGCAGGACAATTTCTTGAACCCATGAGGCAGAGGTTGCAGTGAGCGGAGATCATGCCACTCCACTCCAGCCTGGGGAACAGAGCAAGACACAGTCTCAAAAAAAAAAAAAAAAGTGTTAATTCTTGAAATTTTGAAGTTTCACCACAAGAACATGTTAAGAGTAGATGCTCTTCTTTTCATCCTTTCAGGCACTTTGGAGACTCTCTCAATCTCATATTTCATGCTTTTTTTCTCCAACTCTTGAAAATTTTATCTTATTACTTAAAAAATATTTCATGAGCTCTTGTCTTCGTTTTCTCTTTTATGCAACTCTTATTGCAAAATACTGTGGATTGATTCATTGTCTTGAATTATTCCTCATATTGTATCGATCTTTTTCTTACGTTTTGGATTTGTCCTGAGCTCTGTCTTCTTGAAAATCAATTAAATCTTCAGCAACATCATATTTTGTTTTTAAGTTTTTCGGATCTTCTGTCTCTCTCTGGGCGCTACCCTCCTGGTGGGATGTTCCTGTCTTCCTGTGTGCTTGGTTTTATTTCTGTAGCTCTTTGGCTTGATCCTGGAGGTGGCCCTGCTGCTGTGAGTGACTGCAGGTGAGAAGGAGTGGTTTGGGGACTCCTAAAACCACTAGAGAGAGAGACGTTCCTTCAATTAACCGTCCAGATTTCAGCCTCGTGGTCCCGCAGCTCACCTGCCTGCTGGAGCCCTGTGCCCTGGCGGGAAGAGGGGCTTCCGCCCTCACCGCTCAGCTGTGGTCCTTGCAGCCAGTGCTCACCTGCCGCAGCCTGCCTGTGCTGTGATCCCGCCCACGTTCCATCTTCTGGAAAACCACCTGACTATCTGGTCTGCTTAAGGCTCCTGTGCTCGCTGCGTTATAAATCCACACATAAATCCTGTGTGGATTTATGTACTTTGGTGAATTCTCATTGTCATGCCATAAAATGTAGAAAGGAAACAAGGAAAATCCATCTGCTAATTCTACTATTTTGAAAGGAGAACTCGGTGGGGAAGGGTGATTGGCAGAGACAGGGAAACAGGCATTTGGAAAACAGGGAATTGCCTGGACTTTGATGGGAACAGGGAGCTTGCTTGGACGTCAGGGCTGGTGGCCGCTCACTCATCAGAATGACACCTTCCTCTTGGGGGAGGGAAGTCGTTAGAGGGACCTGCAGGTTGGGGTGGAGAGGACCCAAACGCAGGTTCTACCCTGGCCTGGATCAGAGCCTGTCGCCTCTAAGGGCTCACGTAGTCTCTTTAATAGCCTTTACCCGACCCCACATGACGGCTAATGTTGTCTCTTTAATATCCTTTATCCAGCTCCACGCTATGAAGATTTTGCCTAGAGAAGAAGTGGTGGTTCTGCTTACCTGGTAACATGTGCAACCGGATCCACACTACCGTGGGCCCTCACAGCTTCCCCTGGATATATGGCAGGTAAATTAGTTAATTATTGTTTTCGAATTGACATGCAATTCAGGCTTTTGATTTGTAACTTAATTATACTGCCTTAGGTAACTTCCAATTTTTAACTAGATCCATTTGAATAAGCTTAGTGTTCTATCTCAGTATGTCCTATCTCAGGAAGATTAAGAAGTAAGCTGGAGAGTTTAGTAGCTTTGTAACAATAGCATGAAATGTGGAATAATGAACTGTAAATGTGTCTAATTACATAAATAATGCATTTGTGTAATTGTCAAGTAAGGGGGTGTGCTAATGAATCAATTATTTTTAATTGTAGGATGCTTGATTGTTTCAGAAATATAATTGATTGTAATCAAGAATCAATTAAATGTTGATAGTAATTATGTTTATCAGGCTTAAATACATGACATCATTACACTATAACTGCTTCAGGAAGAAGAAACTAGAATGAGGTTATTATAAGTGAAGGAGAAGTAGCTCATGTTTATGTCAACAGCTTTGCAGTCATAGGACTGCGCAGTAATGAGGTAAAAATGAGGAACACGTTCTTCAGGGCTTATCAACGAAGGCTGATGAGGGCCGGCTCCCACAGCTGGGAGCCTCCAAGCCCCCACCGCAGAGCAGGTTCCGCCCGTGGTGTGTCGGATCAGGGACCTGCAAGGGCAAAACACATTTGCACTAGAGGTGTGGGCGTGGCCGGGCCTTACCGATGTTGCTTTTGGGGAAAACTGTGTTGCTGGGATCCTGTGACTTCTTGGACTCTTTTGCAGTCCGCGTGGCACTAGTCTTGCTATTCTGCCCAAGTTGATGTGAGACCCCTGACTGCCCAGTGCGCCACGGGTTGTCTAAATGTTATAGAAATGAGTGCCACTGTGTGAGGTCCTGCTGAAGTCACTGCTCTGCAAGCTTCTCCAGGGCCCGGGGCTGTGTCTCGTTCATATTTGTACTCCTGGTGCCTGCCACATCGTTGCCCTTAGCAAGCGTTAAGTGAATAAATAAAAGTGGCTGTGATTCAGTAGCTCCTTAGAATGCTGCTCCTGGGTGGCTACTGTTGTTCTCTGTTGAACAAGTGTTGACTTACCCACACTCTCACCCATTCACTCACTCATTCAATATTTATTGAACACTTATTGAAACATTCAATGATATTTATATGTGCCAAGATCTGTTCCAGAGATTTAGGACTTGTTATTTAACATGGTTAGAGCGTCCTTGTCCTGGTGGAGCCGACGGTAGGTAAGAGAGGCAGGTACCAGAACCATCAGTGCAATCGGAGGTGACAAGTGCTCCTGGGTGGGTGGCGCTGGATGCACACAGCAGAGGCGCAAAGAGGGACTCGAGTCTGGTCCTGGCGGATCGGAAGAGGGCACAGTTACAGGGAGATCTGGCCTGAAGGGCTGAGGCCTAGAGGCTCCTGTGTGCCAAGGAGTGAAGCAAACTGGTGTAGTGAAGGCCCCTGTGGGCTGCGCCGGGGAGAGGGTGTCAGGAAGGAGGAACGTACGCAGTGAGACTGCATGCGGCCAGGTCTTCAAGCTGAACACAGCAGGCGGACCTCAGCCCTTATTTTCCTGGGTCCCTGTTTCCTTTTCCCTGAGGGGCCACCTAATTCTTTCCTCCCTTCTTCCAGGTCCTCCCGTCTTGGCTCTGCGACACCATCTCCCATTGCTCTGTTTCACTTCTCTCCTCCCACACTCCCTGCTGATACGATGTGGCTGTGTCCGCATCTCAATCTCATCTTGAATTGTAGCTCCCATAATCCTCATGCGCTGTGGGAGGAACCCGGTGGGAGGTAACTGAGCCATGGGGGCGGGTCTTTCCCGTGCCGTTCCTGTAATAGTGAATACGGCTCACAGGATCTGATGGTTTTATAAAGGGCAGTTCCCCTGCACTCACTCTCTTGCTGCCACCATGTAAGAGGTGCTTTTGCTTCTCCTTCGCCTTCTGCCATGATTGTGAGGCCTCCCCAGTCATGTGGGACTGTGAGTCCATTCAACCTCTTTCCTTTATAAATTACCCAGTCTCAGGTGTATCCTTGTAGCGGCATGAGAACAGACCACACCTGCCCTGCCCAGTCTCCTTTGCTGGCTCTCCCACAGCTGGAGTCACCCCAGAAGCGGCAGCAGGAAACGTCCGCACGGCTTATTGGAGTTTGTGCTCAGAGGGTCCCAGCGTCCTTACGAGGCGCAGTGAGACCCGATGCTCTGCCCAGGTACGTCTGCTGTGAGGGCGTCGGACTCTGGAGTTTATAGGGGGTCTGAGGACTCTGGGTCAGGGCTGGGGCTAGTTCCTAGATGTTTCACAACATGGTTGATTTCTCAGTGTTCGCAGCAGCCACCTACCCAGCTTTCGCAGTGCCTGGGAATCAAATAGGCCCAGCTTGGGTTCAAGCCTGTGGGTAAAACTTGCAGCTGCCAGGGCCACAGAGGGGTCAAGGACCCTGTGCTTCTCTGGCTGAAGAAAACTAGGGGGCATGGGGGCCCTTCCCTCCTCTTCAGCAGTGTCCAGCCTGGCCTCTATGATTCCTCTGCATGCACAGCCCACAGCGGTCTTCCTGCTGGCCCGGAGTCTTCCTCTCATCAACCTGGCCCCTGAATTCCCGACCCCTGAGCTCCCCTACTCTGCCTGGTGGTGCCCGTCCCACACTCCACCTGCTGCCTCAGTGACAGACACGCCTTTGTGCCATTTTCCACATCCCGTCCCTGTGGTCGGAGAGCAGCTGCTGCATCTTTCCGTGACTCTTAGCTAAGATTTCGCTGTTGTTTGTGTTAGCCTGAGGTTCCTCTCGGAGAGCTACTATCTTTTAAAAAATCAAAGTAAAAATAGAAGCAGTGAACATTTATTTACACAGCATCCTAAATCATCCTGTTGTAAATGCTCTGCATGTATTAATTAATGGATCCTCTCGTCAAACCCACGAGGAAGGTACCATTATTATCCTGGGTTACAGATGGAAGAAACTGAGGCACAGGGAAGGTAACAGAAGCCTGGCTAGTGAGTGGCAGACGGACATGGATGTAGGGAGCCTGGCTTCAGAGTCTGTGCCCCCAGTCACAGTGCGGCAGGATATTGGGTCCAATGTGAGCATTGTAAGTCACTTTTTTCCATGGGTAAGCCCTGTAGTGTGCCATATTTACACTTCCTTTCTCAGACAGTACTTTCCTTTCCTAGAGTCACTCATTTTTTTTTTTATTCATTAGTTGTGTGTAAATGCCCCAAAGTCTCCTGTGATACAAGCACTGCAGCTGATCCTCCGGCTTCTCTTTCTTCACAGTGAGGATCTCCCGGGGGCTGTGCCCTCCTCCTGTGGTCGCCATGCAGCTGTCCTGGGCTGGTCTTGCCTCCCACTGGGGGTCCCGCCTGCCTCTTTCCTCTGCTGCCCTTTTCTTGCATCCCACAACCACTGTTCTCTTGCTCAGTCCCTACTTCCGGTGGCCACATTTCCGGGGGCTTCGTGAGTTAGGGTGCGTGGGAGGTAAAGGTTTTGAGTTTTTGCTGCTTAAAACTTGAATAAAACTTAGTCTGTAGATATACAACTCTAGACAGGGCTTCATTTTCCTTCTGGAATTTTGAGGGATTGTTTCCTTATCTTCCAATTTCTAACGTCACTTTTGAGACATTCATCGTATCTGTTCTTTTGTGCAGAACCTTTTTTTTTCTCCGTATGCTTTATATGGTAACAATACAAAATGTATTAAATGCATACTATGTGTCAGATACTGCTCTAAGTCTTTAAATGTATTAATTTAACGTTCAGAGTAACTCTACAAAGTAATAATATTATCATTTCCATTTTTCTGATTAAGAACACACGCATGCACCTGGGACACAGAGAAGACGTGTAACTAGTCAAGCTTCCCGCGGGCTGAGTGGAGGAGCTGGGGGTTCACACCAGGCAAAGCCATGCCGAGGCACCCATCACCCCGTCCTGGTCCCTTCCCAGCTGAAGCTCTGAACCTTCACACGATGGGCTTGGAGGGGCCGTCTTATTCTGTGGGCACTGGGTGGCTGCTGTCCGTCTGGAGTCAACATCCTTCCGGTGGCGAATGTGGCTTCCATCATTTCTTTGGTAATTTCCTTCTTTCTGTTTTCGCTTTTCTCTCCTCCTGGGGCTTCTGCTTTGTGGGTGTTGAATCTCCTGGATGGAGACTCTGATTTTCTTATGTTTTCAGTCTCATTTCTTGCTTTTTGTTTTGTTCTGCTTTTATAGCCTAAACTTATTATTTTATTTTTAGAGTTTATTATTCTACTTTGAATTCTCGAGTTTTTTGTTTGTTTTTTGGAATGTTCTTTTATTCATAGCATACTGCTCCATGTCCTGTTCTTTAATTTCTGAACAAATTAACTATAGTTTCTTTTAAAAATGTTCTTATGCTCCCGTTGTTTCTTTCTGAGTTGCTGTTTTGTTTGCATGTGCTGGGTTTGGTCTCTGTGTTGGAGATTCCCCCCATGTGCCTGGTGATAATGGGCAAGTTCGCCCACATTTGTGAGTGTTAGCACCTACTGCAAGCTTTGTGTGCATGGGTGGTACTTGCTGGGTTGTGGACTTTGTTCTAGGATACCGGGAAGGGGAGCCAATGGTTGCGGTGTGGAATTCCCAACTGACAGAATCTGCAGGTCTTTTCCCTTGGGCTAGTCAATTTCCTCAGAAAAAAATTCTCCAGGGTTGTAAACCTTGGCGTTACCATTTTGCACGTGGGGTTGTCCAGTCAACACCTGCCATCTTTTCCCTCTCCTGGACACTTCCTGCAAAATGTAGTCCTAAAGACATTCCATGGGATTGAGCAAGGTGGGTGTCTACGCAGAGTGGGGCTAGGGGGAGTCCAGGAGCTCAGGAGGGCGAGGAGGGTGCCCATGGAGGGGGCTTCAGGGGTGTTCCAGTCCAAGCAGAATTACCTGCTGTTAATGGCTGTCCTTTGCACAGCAGGAAGCAGACTGTGAATAGCAGCAGCCCCGTGGATTCCCTAAAGATTCAAGGATTATTAACTGTGTTCTCTACTGACTGGCTGGGCACCCTGAAGGTTAGAATCCTCACTGAGAGTCCGTATCCTTATCTGCAAAATGGGTGGGCCACGTGGCGTGTGCTGAATGTCCCCACTGGCTCCTAGGATACATGGCGACATGAAGAGGGCAGCTGAGTGAGTGTGCGTTGGTCTCATGCCCTGTCTATGTTCTTTGTAAATAACTGCACATGTGTCTTCAGCCTCAGCATCTTGGTGCTGTCTACCACCTTGGAAGTTCAAGGAATTCAAGCTGGGTGTTTTTTTTTTTTTTTTTTTAGGTGGAATCTCACTCTGTTGCCCAGGTTGGAGTGCAGTGGCACGATCTTGGCTCACTGCAACCTCTGCCTCCCAGGTTTAAGTGATTCTCCTGCGTCAACCTCCCAAGTGGCTGGGATTACAGGTGCCCGCCACCCCACCCAGCTATTTTTTGTATTTTTAGTAGAGATGGGGTTTCACCACGTTGGCCAGGCTGATCTTGAACTCCTGACCTCAGGTGATCTACCTGCCTCGGCCTTCCAAAGTGTTGGGATTACAGGCATGAGTCACCATGATCAGCCAGTTGAAAGCTCTGAGCCGTGTCCTCTCTACTCCACCCACCAGGCTGTGGAGGCTGTTTGGCAACCTCCAGACTCGCTTACCTTCGAGGCCGTCTTTGCACAGACATCTGTCCTGGGTGACCTGGAGCATCACACCCTGCGTCATGGCAGCTGAGGCAGGGTCTCGTCTGCTCCCGGGTTTTGCTCCATCACAGGGTCTTGTTCCTTTTCTGCCTGACTCTGCACTGGGCTCTGGCTGCTTGAACGCAGGGGCCAGATGTGGCTTTCCCTGTGGCAAGAGTTGTGGAAAAGGACTTGTGACATGAACGAATCCCTGAGAACATGTGAGCTCAGCTTCTGCTGAGGTGGCCCAGGACCACCGAGGGGCAAGTGCTTGTTAACATTCCAGTTTTTTTGGCCTTGTGTCCAAACAACTGAGTCAGAATCTCAGCTGTGTGGAGCTTGCATTTATATATGATTAAAACCAACTAGTATTTGAGACCATGTGGGTTAGCTAGGAAGAGCTGCTCCCAGGATGGCTCACACCTGATTCTTTGAGTTTCTGTTAAGAAACTGTCCATGTGGCTTTAAGCACCAAGAAGTGTCAACGCAAAGTCCACTGTTGAGTGAGTGAACGAGAGAACACTTAAACAAATGCAAGGACACATATGCTCCTGCACACACACGCACACAATATGTACACACATGCACACCATGACATGCACACACACATATGCACACAGTGTGTACACACATGTACACAACATGACACGCACACACATGATGCACATACATGAACACATGACATGCACACACTATGTACATGCACACATGGCATGCATATACAAATGCACGAAAACGCACACAACATGTACACACATGCACACCATGACAGGCACACATGCACACACATGCACACAATATGTACGCATGTACACATGACATGCACACACATGCACACAATATGTGCATGCATGAACACATGACATGCACACAATATGTACATACATGCACACATGACATGCATATACACATGCACAAACAATATCACAATATGTACACACATGCACACATGACATGCATACACAAATGCACACACAATATGTACACACATGCACACATGACATACATGACACAATATGTACAGACATGCACACATGACATGCATACACACAAATGTGAAGACACACAGTATGTACACATGCACACATGACATGCATACACACAATATGTACACACATGCACACATGACATGCATACACAAATGCACACACAATATGTACACACATGCACACATGACATACATGACACAATATGTACAGACATGCACACATGACATGCATACACACAATATGTACACACATGCACATGTGACATGCATGCACACATGCACACACAGTATGTACACACATGCACACATTCATACACATATGCACACACGGAATATGTACACACATGCACACAACATGACATCCTATCACATACACCTGATTGGATATGGAGTAAGCTGTGGTCAGAGTGAGGTGAGGTTGGTCAGAAAAAGCTTCCAAATGGAAGAACTTCATTGGTGTGATTTTTCTGACCTTGAACCCGTGGCCCCAGGTAGGTGGAGAGGGCAGACCTCTGAACTGAGCAGGGACCTGCAGGAGCTTTTGCTCTCTCACTCAGGTGCTGCTGGTTCCCTTCCTAGTGGCTCTTCTTCCCACCTTCCCCCGAACACAAGGGCCTGGATGGTTCATGCTGGACATCATGTTAAAGCCCGGCCTGTATTTTGGATTCTCCCTGACCCTACCGAGTGCGTTTCTGGCCTTGCTGCTCCTCCTGGTTTTGGTGCAGGGCGCCTATTCTGAAAGTGTGGGGCCAGGACTGCTCCTGTGCTGTGCGGTGAGCCCGGGGTCCACGGCGCCCTCCCGTCAGCTCTCGGATTTACTCAGGGTTCATGGAAGGTGTTGGGCACAGGAGGCAGAGCTCCATGAAGCAGGGTCTGGTCACAGTCTGATGAGAGATGTGGCAGGTGAGCCCTGGGGCCCACTGGGGTCTTGCTATGGGGGTGAGTGCCTGGAGGAGCCTGGTGTTGCCTGGCCTGGGAGGGCAGGGCTCAGTACCTGGGGGCTCGGGCTGCCTTGAGAGGAAAGTGAGTTTGACCGCGGGTGTGTAAGGGTGAGTGTTCAGGGAGGGGAAAGGGCAGTGCATGGCCCCAGGCTCTGGAGGCTTTGATATGACGTCTGGCTGTGGGATGGAGAGTGTGGGACCAGGGAGTTCCTGGGGGACAAGGTGACTATGTCTCTAAGCGTCTGTGTAGCAAGGCTGCACTCTTCTGTCCACCAGGACCCAGGAATGCCACGAGATGGGAGGGGACAACCAGTGTGTCCAGGGCCTTGAGATAGCCTGGATCATGGGCAGGGCCTGGCTGGGCAGATGGGGACAGGCTCCGCAGCTGTGCAGGCCTGAGGGGCCAAATTATCCGGCAAATGGAGGGGATGCGTCCCGGCAGCGCCTCTCGGCACAAGGGTGATGCACCGGACCCTGTCAGGATGCCAGGCCGTCGTGGGCAGGTGAGGCTATCGAAGGCGGGTGAGGCCATTGCAGGCAGGTGAGACCATCGTGGGCAGGTGAGGCCATTGTTGGGGGGTGGACAGTCCTGCACTGTTGTCTGCCTGGAGAAGGCGAGGGTGGTGGGACTGCGACAGGGTCTCTGAGAGGACGGAGGAGCAGCGTGGAGCCGGGCGGCCACAGCCCTGAGCAGGGCTCGGGAGGAGTGAGACCTCGGCACCAGGCATCCACGTTCCTGTTGGAGCCACGCTAGCGGCTGGGAGAAGAACCCATGCGTGTAACAGAACAGCTGAGTTGGGAGCAGATGATTGAGGGTTTTACCAGGAGCCTGGTGAAGCTGCCCTCGCCTTTCCTTCCCCACCGAGCAGACCAGATCTTTCTGGGAGTTGATACATCTTGAATAATACATGTAAACCTATTTTAAACCCATTTTTACAGGAGTAGGAAAAGGCGTAAGTCATACACTGTGAGGTCACCTGAAGAAGACAAACATGTGTAAATAACGTGCAAATAACGAATCCTGAGAGCTCCACTGCAGAAATCCAGCGACCCCTGCTTCACGGCTGAGCCCCGAGGCCGCTGCAGGGCTGACCCCAGGGGCGCATGTGGGATGCTGGCGAGTGGGGCTGTGGGGCCCTCTCGGGGTTCCTGCCCTCCAGGCCCCTCCTCCGTCTGGCCAGGGTCTCTGCTGGGACAGGCCTTGTCTAGACAATCGTAGAATTCCCGAGACCCTGTGAGATGGACAGGGCTTGGCATACCCGGGTCTGGCGGCTGCTGCCCTGGGGCCTCCCGGGGCTTCTTTGCAGGTGGAAGTGGAGCGGAGAGGGGTGGCGGCCCTGCTCTCCCTGAGGCTGTGCTGCTCTCTCCTGCCCTCCTGGCCTCCCTGTCCAGCATTCACCCACCCCAGGCTTCCCCTCGCCTCGCCTCCCCTCTGCTGTCTCTGCCTTTCCCCTTGATCTCCCTCTTTGCTCCTTCCCTTCTCTATTCGAGGTCTGGTCTTTTCCTTCCCCGTCTTTCTTTTTTAAAATGAGATGTAAATAAGAGAAGAGACTGTCTCTGAGATTCCGGTGCCCTGTCTCTAGAGAGAAGACCCTCCTTCCACCTGTCCTTGCAGCATCCAGCCACTTGGCGGGGGTTGTTTTTGCAAAGCGGGTCCGTCAGCGCCTCAGCCCCGCCCCAGCGTAGCTCTCTAGGTGTGCAGGAGTCAAACACAGCCATGACAGGTAGGCGAATCCTCACGCGCGTTCACAGGAAAGGTCTTCCTTTTCCTTTTCTTGCATTGTGTAAGCTTTAAGCTGCCGAGAGTTGGATGTGCCGACGTTTTTTGATGGCACCTGCGCTAGACACAGGCATGACACATCAAGTGGAATTCACAGCCAGGATTTTCCAGAGGGGGCTTATTATGGGTGCCTCTAAGGAGAGGTGGGATAGCTTCTCTGCAGCAAGACGTTCTGGATGAGTTCTTTAGTTTTCATGAGGGGATATCGGCCGCCTCCCTCGGTGCCACTGCTGATAAAGGCATAGACTCCTGTTTTCATGAACAGCACAGAAACCTGCACCACAGGTTCTTCTCAGCAAGCATGGGGTGCTCAGGGCACCCTAAAGGCAGATGGAAACCATCTCGGGGTGTGGGGGGTGCCGAGCCACCCATGACCTGCACCCCAGGTTCTTCTCAGTGAGCAGGGGGTACTCAGGGCACCCTAAAGGCGGATGGAAACCATCTCAGGGTGGTGGGGTACCGAGCTGCCCGCCACCTGCACCCCAGGTTCTTCTCAGTGAGCAGGGGGTACTTAGGGCACCCTAGAGGTGGATGGAAACCATCTCAGGGTGGTGGGGTACCGAGCTGCCCGCCACCTGCACCCCAGGTTCTTCTCAGTGAGTAGGGGGTACTCAGGGCACCCTAAAGGTGGATGGAAACCGTCTTGGGGTGGGTGGGGGTGCCGAGCTGCCCACGACCTGCGCATCCAGGTCAGCACTTCCTGACGCAGAAGATGAAACATCCTTCGTGATCTCAAAAACTTTCAGTACCCCGACCCCAAAGGCCCGCTTATTGCTGGCCACCTTTTAACATTTGGTGATTAAGAATAAAAACATAAATGAAACTGAAACCATCATGCATTTATTTACAGTTTTAAAATGGATTTTTGTTTTATAAAATGCAGCAGCCTCTATGCACACCTGGAAACAGCCCATTATTTAGTCTACAGCGAATTCTTGGAATCACATGGGACCCTTGCAGTGGCTCCATGCTCTCCCAGGGTGGGACTATCCGTGAATTCTATGGGGTGGAATCTGTTGCTCTGGATCTTTGAAATCTCTCCCTAAACTCGGCCTTGTAGGTGGACAGGCCATTACTTTCAGTGGCAAAAACTGCAGTTACTTTCACACCAACCAAATACATACATTTTCTCTCTATCTTTCCTTCTGTACTGAAACTTCCCCGGCTGAATTGCACTCTGTGAGATCCATGGGTCCCCAGGGGTCACAGGAGGTGCCCTGGAACCTGCCTCGGGGGAGGTTCTAGAGGACGTTATTTATCACACGGCTCAGGCGGGGCTCCTGGCGGCCAGCGATAGAAGCCTGTTCTGGCTGAGCTAAGGTGAAAAGGAGCTTCTGCAGGGATATTGGGCGGGCTTTGGCCTCCAGCTCTGACAGAGTCCTCGGTCCTGGACTCACCCTCCCACATTAAACAACCATAAAATTGGACATTTACGAGACAACTGATTTCAGGTGTGGACAACAGGTAGGGCAAGGCACCAGGAAGAGGAGGAGGCGTGCGCCCCATAGTTCCCTGGCTCTCAGCCCGGCTACAACTTCCCACCATGGCACCACAAACCGAAGTCCAAGGGAGCTGGCGGGGTCCCACTAACCCAAAGATGGTCCCACCGTCCTTGGTCCCACCGAACCGAGGACGCAAAGATTGGAATTTGGGGAACATCAAAATGCTAATTCCCAGAGCCTGGGAATGTGACCTTAAGTGGAATAGGGTCTTCGCAGACATAATTAAATTGAGGTCACCTGAATTTAGGGCGGCCCTAATTCAATGACTGGTGTCCTTATAAGAGAAGGGAGAGGGGGGTTTGGCACAGAGACGTGGGGATGGAGGCAGAGACTGGAGTGGCACATGTACAAGCCAAGGAGAGTCAAGGGTTGCCAAGTTAAGGGAGAGGCGTGTGTGGATCGTCTTTCTCAGAGCCTCCGGGGAGGACCAGCCAGGCCAACACCTTGGTTTTGGACTTCCGGCCTCCAGGACAGTGAGAGATAACTATCCATAGTTTTAGCTGCCAAGTTTGTGGCAGTTTGTTACACTAGCCCTGGGACACGAATGCACTTCATCGCCAGGCATGGGTTTTGATGTTATCTGCTTGGATTTGGTTCTGCTATCAAGTTACTGTTTTTATTGGAGATTTGAAGAGATTGTAAAAAACGATGTGACCACTGCCGCTACCTACCCAGCAATGATTTATTAGTTTCTGCTGCTTGTTCACATTGGATCCTTCTCCTTCAGGCCTTCTGCCCTTCTGTCTACCCTGGACTGCTTTCTCTCAGCCCGCTCCATGGCCGTCACCCTGAGAATGAGTCCGCCGTGGTCCTGGGAATCCTCTCCCTGCTGTGGGACCCTGCGTTTTCTGTGTCCTGTACTCTCTGTCTTTTGTTCATTCATTTGTTTTTTGTTTATGCTGTTTTTAGAGTCCACTCTAAAACACTGTGTTTTCAGTCCTTGCACGCCTGGAAATGGCTTTATTCTACGCAACGGGATCATTTTGCTGGCTGAAGAAATCAAAAGCTGAAGCGTGGCTCCACGGTGTTCGAGAAGCTGGTGCTGCTGCCATCCAGATGCCGCTCTCTTTCTTTTCTTCACATGTGACCTGCTTTTCCTTTCTGGAAGTCTTTAAGATCTTTTATTTATTTATTTCGGTCGTTTAAAATTTTATGCACGGTGGTGTGCATCCTCCCTCATTTACTCTGACGGGTACTCAGTGGGCCTTTGCAGGTGAGAAAAAGTTTCTTGTATTGTTTCTTTGATCATCTCCTTCTATCCGTCCTCTTTTTTGATGTTTCTGTTAGTTAGATGTTGGACAGCCTGTGCCAATCCTCTAAATCTTTAACATTTTCTCTGTTATTCTTCATCTTTAGCAGATTTCTTTTACTTTATTTTCCAATTGGTCCTTTGAATTTTGTCTATCATCATTTTAATTTTAAAGAACTCTTTCTTTTTCTTATTCTCTTGTATTCCTTTAAAAAAAAAAAAAGCAAATTCACTAGTTTCCTAGTCTGAGAGCATTTCTTGTATATAAATTTTTCTTCAATTTTTCTCTGTTTGTTTCATCATCTCTTTCCTCCTGATTCTGTTTCCCCTTTGGTCCCTATTTCATGCTTGGCTGTCTGTTCATATTTAATAGCGAGGAACTAAACATTTTTTGGAAGCTCTCTGTGCATGGCAGAGTTTGCCAACTGGTTGACCTCAGAGTCGGGTTATGGGGTCGTGTGACAGGCGAGTCTTAGTATCTAGAGGTCCTTTTTCTGAAGCTGTTCAGTGATTCCTAGCAAAGCCCTCTGATCTCCTGCTTGGGCTTTAAGCCTGGTGTTAGCAGCCTAGCAGCAGGAGTGTGGCAGAGGGTGGAGGGGGTGATGGATTTGGGAAGCAAGCTGAGGGGACAGGCTTCCAGTGTGTAGAGTTTAGTTAACCCCGTGTCGTCCGCCTTCTCCTTCACCTGGTGCCCCTGGCCCAGGCCCCTGTTGTTAGAGTTTCTCTAGGAAGTGTCTTTGGTTTCCTGCTCTTGGTACGGGTGGTCTGGGGAGGGGTAGAGAATGATCTGTTGTGTGCATTTGGAAGCTGCCTGGGTTATCCACCCTCTCTGTGAATTTTTACCCAATCCCCCATTCCCAATCTTGTTCCTCATCCATGCCCTCCCCAACCCCAGCTCCTTTCTCTGCACTGGTGTCCTCCAGGTCTGACTCTCCTCCCTCGGGGGAGCCCAGTGGCTCCTCCCCAGTCCCCTCGCGTCACCTACCGCCTACAACCCTGTTCTCTCATTCTGTCTGGTCTCGTATGTTTACAGCGTTCTAATTCCTTCATGGCTGTTTAGTGGAGCCTGAAGGGTGGGGACTCGTATGGCCCGTCGCCCTGCTTCCATCTGTGCCGCAGTGATGCGTTTCATGTGTGCTTGGTGAGAGTCTTCGGGTCCTGCTTGGAGGAGGCAGAAGTGTGAACGGTGCCCCCAGGGCCAACCAATGGTCTGTGGTCATCAGCAGGTCTGGAGCGGCCTGTGCGGGGTGGAGGCGGCTGTTCTGGTCTTGGCCTCACCTCATCTGCCCCAGCTGCAGGTTTAAGTGCCTAACCCATCAGGGTCAAACCCAGGGGAGTGCTTCAGCTGGCAAGAAGGCCCACAAAGAGGGGTGAGCCCTGACTTCCGCTGTGCACCCAGCACCGTGACCCGGAGGCCCCAACGTTGGTCCTCGCAGGACCTTGTGTGGACCCTGGTGAGGAGGAAAGGTGAACACGCTTGTCGTGGTGCACCACACAGTGACCCACGGCTGATTCCGGCTTCAGCTTGTTCCCTGTGGACCAGAAAAAGGCAGCTGTGAGCAGCACGCAGGGAGAATGGTCCCAGGGGCTCGGCCTCCCGCCTGCCTGTCTCAGGACCCCAGGACGCTCCGGACCCCAGGGCAGTGGGGGTGGGAGGGGCACCTGTCTCTACTCCTGGCGCTGCTCTCCCCAACCTGGGGACTAGGGAGGGTCAAAGGGGGTGTGAGGGCATGTGCCCAGATGTCCCCTCCAGTGGTCTGGGCAGGCACCCTGGTGCTTGTGCTGACCCCTCGGTCCCCTGTCTCTTTGCTTGTATGTCTGTGTCCTCGTCTCCTCTTTGTGTAAGGATACCAGTCCTATTGGATCAGGGCCTACCATGAAGGCCTCATTTATCTTAGTTACTTCTCTAAAGATTCTTCTCCAAATACAGCCCCTTTCTGAGGTGCTGGGCGTGAGGGCTTCACCCGATGAATTTCAGGGAACCTGACATTGCCCACAGCATCAGCGCTGGCTCCTCGGAGGCTGTGAGGGCGGGGTCTGCCTCCGCTCCTCTCCTGGTGGGCAGGTGGCCATCCTCATCTTCACGAGGACATTCTCTTTGCATGTGTGTCTGTCTCCAAATGTCTCCCTCTACACGGACCCCAGTCGTGTTGGATCAGGACCCACCCTGATGACCTCATCTTAGCTTGATTAGCTCTGGAAAGCCTCAGTCTCCAAAGAGGGTCACATTCGGATGTGCTGGGGGTTAGACTTCAACGTGTGCATTTTGGGGGACATAATTCAACCTGTAGTAATGTCCTTTGGGAATCTGATGGAAACCAGGTGCCCTCTCTCCAGAAACACGCCACGCATGGCTCACAGTCTGAGGCAATCACAATCACAGAGAGCTCCAGGCTCCTCTGAACCCCACAGGATCCATAGGTTCCACTCATGAGCTGACCTCCAGGGAGTGCCCATCTTCAACCTGGACCCACCGCCTTCTTTCCTCTACCCTCTTTGGAACGTGCCGCAGATCCTCCCCTGACACTTACCCGCTGCAGCTGTGTCCGGACAAAGCTGCCTGGGGCTTCTGAGATCTCACAGCACAGCAGCCCCAGTTGTAGTCACTTTTAACTGAAGGTAACCCCACCGCGTCCTTGGGGGTTTTGGAGGCCAGTTGCCCCTGGCTGGCAGTGGCTTTTTACCCTGCACTGAAGGCGCTGCCCCTGCTCTGCACCGCCCCTACTGGACACTCATGCGTCCATCACTGCCCCACGCTCCAGGCGGGGAGCAGGCTCCACCGGGTGGAGAACTGGCCAGTGAATGAATGGCCCCCCACAGCAACCTAAAAAGGAAAGGTAGATGTCTGGGTTGGAGTCTTCCGGGTCACCTCTCCTCCCACCATTTGCTGGGGCCGGCCCCACTGTCTCTTTCTCCATCCTCTGTCTGCAAAGAGCTCCTCCAGGGATCTCAGAAATGCTTCTTCATTCTCCAGGTCCTTTCAGCCCAGTCTCTGTCTGCCTTAGCCTCTCTGGACCCTGCCAAAGGTGAATCAGCCAATTCCCCTTTCAAGCCCAGGAGGGCCAATTCTCAGGGAGGAAGTTGCTCTAAAACAAATACACACACAATTTCTTCCAGGCTGTGAGCCCCTGAGAGCAGTTCAGCTTTCTCTTTACACATCAGCTTCTGCCTCAGTCTGGGAGGCTGGTGAATGTGTGTGGAATTGAGCCAGGTCAGGAGGGCTGTCTCCCCTGGGGGTTGGGGGAGGGCGGGGACCCTTGCCTGGGTCTGCACTTCCCTCCACTGGGGCTGGGGGTCGTCCGAGAAGTTGGCCCACAGGGAGAGGGCAGAGGTGAGGGTTGGGCCCTGTGGTCTCCTGGGGGAGGGTCGGGAAAATCCACAAAACAGGGCTGGAGAAGCTGCGTTCTAAAGTGGAAAGGCCACGTCCCCCTTCTTAGGGACTTCTGGCTTGCCCACCCAAGTTATCTCTTGAGAAAGTTCACCATTTGTTATGGAGTCTACCATAGGAATGAAATTACTTACGGTGAAAAGTGATGATTATTAACCACGAAGGTTAAGAAAACAGTCTTCAAAAGGGAATGAGATTTTGCCAGATTTTCTTAATGAACAGGATTATGCTTATAAAATTGCGCATTTTGCATACACATTTTAAAAAAGGAATGAGGACTTTTCAGAGTGAAATGAAGTTCTTTAATTAGAAAGCATTTGCAAAAGCAAAATAGGAAATAGCACCCACACTTGTAGCTTTGCCCGCATTTCCTTGCAGGGCCTAGAACATGCATCTAGACTGCGGTTTCTGTGGGAAAGACTCGTTTCACGGCAGCCTCGGGGCATGCGGCTGTGAGAGAAGGAAGCAGGCAACATGGTCAAGGCCAGGACAAAGCCCCAGTGTCGCTGTGCGCCGGGGCACGCGGCAGCTGGCGTGGGAACAGGTCCCTGGGGTGGGACCCTGTGATTGGAGGCAGGTAGCCCTCACTCTCAGGGATGAAGATGATGAGACTTTGGCAGCTTGAGGGGAGAGGGATGATTGTCAAAGCATGATGGGACTGTAGCCTTGTGCAGTGGGGAGCAGGGGGATGTGAGACCACTTAGAATAACTAGACCCAACTGGAAAAAAGACCCCAATATATGCAATGGTTCCTTGCATCAGTGGTTCTCAACTGGGGGTGATTTTACCCCACAGGGGACATTGGTGATGTCTGTAGGCATCTGTGATGATCATGGCTTCAGGGACGCTACTGGTGTCTGATGGCTGGAGGCCAGGGATGCTGTGAAACGTCCCTCAGTGCACTTTTTTTTTTTTTTTGAGATGGAGTTTTACTCTGTCACCTAGGCTGGAGTGCAGTGTACAGGTCCTGTGCACCAAGGGAGGTTTCACAGCACGACCCCCACGACAAAGAATTATTGTGTCTAAAATGTCACCGTGCAATTGTTGAGGGATTCTAGTCTAAAACACAGAACTCCTGATTTCCAGCACACTGTCCTTGCTAGAAGTTTCTGCTTGATTCTGAAGGCACATATACATTGTCTATGACTTACCTGGAAAACTGTGAGTGTGAGTCGTGTACTTCCAGGTGTACTGCTGGTGCAGGAAACCATGGCAGAATCACGCGCAAAGAGAGAAGCAGATTCTCTCAAAGCCAAACAGCATCCCGGTCCTGAGAGGCAAACTGCCCCGCCCCAGCCCAGGACAGACATCACCAATCAATCGTGGCATGCTTTGTTATCATGGGCACCAGATCCTCACTACATTACTACATACGGCCCACACAGACTTGGCAAGGGACAGGTACTTCCCACTCCTAGTGCACATGATGTGAATTTGTGTGTGGTCACCACAATGATGACCTCGTCCCCCACATCTCTGCATCAAGCAGTCATCAATGCCTCTATCTTCCCTTCCATAACTTTTTTTTTTTTTTTTTTTTTGAGATGGAGTTTTGCTCTGTCACCCAGGTTGGAGTGCAGTGGTGCAATCTTGGCTCACTGGAGCCTCTGCCTCCGAGGTTCAAGCGATTCTCCTGCCTTAGTCTCCTGAGTATCTGGGACTATAGGTTCATGCCACCATGTCAGGCTAAGTTTTGTATTTTTAGTAGAGACGGGGTTTCACCACATTGACTAGGCTGGTCTCCAACTCCTGATGACCTCAAGCGATCAGCCCTCCTCAGCCTCCCAAAGTGCTGGGATCATAGGTGTGAGCCACTGTGCCTGGCCCTCATTCTTGTTTTAAAGGCTATAAATATAAAAACACCCCTGGAAAGGGTCAGATTAACCTTTTATCCCACAATGTGAATAAAGCTATTGATTCCAGGCCCTACTGATCATTTTCTGAAACCAGAGAAAGTTTCCATACCAATCAGTCACTGGAAGGTTCTGTAGATGAAGAGAAAACTCATGTTGAGTGTGGGCCTTGGCAGAGCGGTGAGCAGGGAGAGCCTGGAGGGCTGGGGAGGTGTGGCCCCCAGGACTCAGGGCGGGTAGGACTGACAGCAGCCCACAGGACAAGCTCAGCCACAGCCCCTCAAGATCAGACTTGTCTGGGGGCCCAAGAGCAGAAGCAGGCCTACAGTGTAAGCCTTGTGGTGTTGGAACGGAGTTTCCTGTTGCCAGGGGCTTGCTGAGGCTGGAGCTGCCATCACAGCCCACCCACCCATGATGCGAGGAGAGCAGCAAGCCTTAGCAGGTCCAGACCAGAAGCTTCTCTGGGTCCATTTTCCCCTGGAAGGCAGTCATTCTAGAAAATAGAGAATTCTAGAAAGAAGTCGAGGATTCAGGGACTCTGCCGATAGGTTCTGTCCGAGCTGCCTTGCAAAGTTGCCCCAAATCCCACCACTCTGCACGAGACCCTCTACCGGCTCCCTAGTCCAAGCCATCACTGTCCCTCATCTGGACAGAGCTGTGTCCCCAGATGGTCTGTGACGGCTGCCCTTGCACTGCCTCTCCCAGTGTGTCCTCTACAGAGCAGGGCAACCTTTCGGGTCCTGTTTCAGGGCACATTGTCGTGTACAGAGCAGGGCAAGCTCTCAGGTCCTGTTTCAGGGCACATTATCGTGTACAGAGCAGGGCAAGCTCTCAGGTCCTGTTTCAGAACACGTCACCATGCTGCCTGGTTCCCCCATAGGACTGGAAATTGGGCCCCAGCTTGCTGGCCCCGGCGGGGCACCTGCCTGCTCTCCGTCTGTCTGTCCTGGTTGTGGGGTGCTTCTTCATGCTCCTGGATGGCACCCAGCCTGTCCGTGCCGTAGGGTCCTTCTCTTGCTGTGGCCTCTGTCTCAAAGGTCTTCTCTCTGCCTTCAGCTTGTTTCTTCCACCGCTTGAACTGACTCAGTGCTGGCTGTTCCGTCTGGAACCCAGGTCATTCCCCTTTTTTTTCATTCCCAGGACTTATCACTACCTGCAATTGC
Organism: Mandrillus leucophaeus; assembly: GCF_000951045.1. Taxonomy (NCBI): domain Eukaryota; kingdom Metazoa; phylum Chordata; class Mammalia; order Primates; family Cercopithecidae; genus Mandrillus; species Mandrillus leucophaeus. The sequence continues at coordinate 578,252 of NW_012104432.1, read as the reverse complement.
ATTGTTTGTGTGTTGATTAACAGTGACTGAGGTCTACCTGCCTTCTCCTTCTGTTCCACCTCTCTAGGATTGCTCTTACCTCTTAAAACCAAATAGTCCTGCAGATCCCTGCCCACCTACGCATCTCAACAATTATTTTATGTTCCCAAACGTACTGATAAAATCTTATCATTTTGGTTTATTAAGCTTATTAATTAAATTTTATTGTTTAAGTTGATTTATTTAGGCATTTCTGTGATTCACATAGGAAATGCTTATTTACTGCTACTTATTTACTGCCAAGCACAGCCCTACTCACCAGGACTATGAGGGAAAAAAGAATTCCTGCCAACCCAGGGCCTTTGATTTAGTGGGGAACTTAGGTAACAAAATAAAATCTGCACCTCTCCCCGGCCTCTGGCTGCCACCAGTCTTCTTCCTGTCTTTATAAATTTACCTATTCTAAATATTTCATTTAAGTGGAATCACACGAAATGTGACCTTTTATGTCTGGCTTCTCACACTTAGCACAATGTTTATGAGGTTCTTCCACATGGGAGCATGTATCAGTACTTCATTCCTTTTTATGGCTGGTTAATGTTCCATCATATGTATATACCCACAATTTGTTTATCCATTCATCTACTGATGGACATTTGGGTTGTTTTCACCCATTGACTGTCATAAATAGTGCTGCTATGAAATTCTTTTACAAGTGTTTGTTTGGATACCTTTAAAAATTCTTTTTGTAAATATATGTAAGAATGAAATTGCTTGGTCACATGGGTCATTCTATGTCTAACTTTTTGAGGAGCCACCAAATTGTCTTCTACAGTGGCTGAAACATTTACATCCATACCATCAATGTATAAGGGTTTCAATTTATCCACATCCTTGCCAAGGATTATTATTTTCCATTATGAGTTAATTACTTTATACATGGTGTGAGGTAGGAGTCCAACTTCACTGTTTGCATGTGGATATCTAGTTCTGACACTATCTGTTGAAGAGACTATACTTCCCCATTGGTGGTCTTGATACCCTTGTCAAAAAATCATTTGGTCATAGATAGATGGACTTATTTCTGTACTCTTAGTTTGATTCCATTCCATTAGTCTATAGGCCTGTGTTTATTGAATACCAACTGCTTTGTTTCCTATAGTTTTGTAGTAAGATTGAAATAAAGAGTGTTTATGTTCCCACTTTGTACTTCTTTTTGAGTTTGCTACGGCTACTCAAGAACCCTTGCAATTCTACATCAATTTTAGAGGCAGATTTTCCATTTCTGCTAAAAAAAGGTTACTGGAATTTTGATAGAGGTTGTGTTGAATCTGCAGATCACTTTGGGAAGTATTGCCGTCTTTACAACGTTGAATCTTGCAGTCCATGAATATGAGCTATCTTTCTGCTTACTTAGGCCTTCTTTAATTTCTTTCAGAATTGTTTTATAGTTTCCAGTGTACAAGCCCTACAGCTTCTTGGTTAAATTTATCCTTAAATATTTTATTTTTTATATCATTATAAATGGAATTGTTTTCTTTAGTTCATTTTTGGACACTTACTGTTAATGTATAGCAATACAACTGAATTTTGGTATTTATCTTGTGTCCTGCAAATTTGCTGTGTTTAAAATTGACTTTAATAATTGTTTGTGGAAAATATTTTTATGGAAAATCTTTAAGGTTGTTTACATTTATGATTATGTTATCTGTGAATATAGTTTTACTTCTTCCTCTCCAGCTTGTACACCTTTTATTTTCCTTTTGCCTAATTGCTCCTGCTAGAACTTCTGCTAAAATGTTGAATAGAAGTGGCTAAAGTGAGCGTCCTTGTTTTGTTCCTGATACCAGGGGGCAGTTTCCAGTCTTTCACCAGTATGAGATTGTCTGTGCATTTTTCACATGTGGTTTTATCATGTTGAGGCAGTCTACTTCTATTCTCAACTTTTTGAGTGCTTTTATCATGAAAGAGTATTGGATTTTGTAAAATGCCTCTTTTTCTGTATAAATTGAGATGGTCTTATGTTTCTTCCTTTGTTCTATTAACCCAGTGGATTAAATTGACTGCTTTTCATATGTTGAACAACCCTTGTAGTCAAAGGATAAATCCCACTTGGTTATGGGGTATACTCCTTTTAATATGCTGTTGGATTCAGCTGTTAGTATTTTGTTGAGTATTTTTGTATCTACTGGTTTTCCTTGACTTATGAGGGTTTACATCCTGATAAACTCCTTAAAAGATGAAAATATTGTTGCAAAATGCATTTAATATACCTAACCTATTGAACATCATAGCTTAGCCTAGCCTGCCATACATATTCTCAAAACATATTAGCCTTCAGTTGGGCAAAATCATTGAACACAAAGCTTATTGTAAAGTGTTGAATCTCTCATGGAATTTATTGAATATTATAAGTTGGGCACCATCTGTATATTCATAAGGGATATTGGCCTGTAGTATTATTTTCTCATCATGTTTTGGCTTTGCTAGTAGGGTAATACTGACTTTTGTTTTATGGAGGGCTTGGGGCTCAGAGTGAGGGTAGAGATTTTTGAATACTGATTAAATCACTTTACTTCTAGATTGGTTTAGATTTTCTATTTTTTCTTCAGTATGTTTTTGTAGTTTGGATTTTTCTAGTAATTTTCCAATTTTGTCTAAATTATATAATTTGTTGGTATACAATTGTTCATAGTATTATCTTAGAATGCGTTTTATTTCTGTAATGTTGGTAGTACAGTAGTCCTCCCTTATCCATGGTTTTACTTTCTGCAATTTTAGTTACCTGTGGTACAGTATAATAAGATAGTTTGAGAGAGAGAGAGAGAGAGAGAGAGCGAGAACAAGACAGAGTACACATTTGCATAACTTTTGTTACAGTATTTTGTTATAATTGTTCTATTTTTTATTAGTCATTGCTGTTCATCTCTAGTTATTGTCATTAATCTCTTACTGGGTATGAGTTATAAATAAAACATCATCACAGATATGTATGTATAAGAAAAAGACACAGTATACATAGAGTTTGGTAGTGCATGTGTTTCAGGCATCCATGGGAGTTCTTGGAATGGATCCTCCAAAGGTAAGTGGGAACTACTTTCATTTCTGATTTTAGTGTTTTGAGTCTTCTTTCTTTTCTCTTGGTCATTCTAGGTAAAGAATTGTTAATTTTGTTAACCTTTTCAAACAATCCCCTCTTGGTTTCATGAATTCTTTCTGTTGTTTTTCCATTCTCTATTTCATTTATCTCTGTTCAGAGCCTAATTATTTTTCTCTTTCTGCTAGTCTTTCGTTTAGTTGGCTCTTCATTTTCTTGTTCTTTAAGATACAAAGTTAGGTGATTGATATGAGATCATTTTTTTCTTTCAAATGTAAGCATTTATAGCTAAAACTTTCCCTCTGAGCACTGCCTTCATGGCATCTCATAAGTTCTTGTATGCTGTGTTTTTGTTTTATCACAATGTATTTTCTAATTTCCAATGTGATTTCTTCCATGACCTACTGATGTTTAAGAGCATGCTGTTTGATTTCCACATTTTATATATTTTCCAGTTTTCCTTCTGTTACTGTTGTTGTTTCATTCTATTGTAGTCTTAGAAGATACTTTGAATAATTTAAATTTTCTTAAATTTATTGAGGTTTATTGTGTGGCCTAACATGTGATCTACCTTGGAGAATGTTGCATGCACACTAGAGAAGAATATGTGTTCTGCTCATGCTAAAATGTTCTAAAAATGTTTGTTAGATCTAATTCTTTTATCATGTTGATCAATCCCTAAATTTCCTTACTGATCATCTGTTTAGTTCCAGCCATTATTGAGAGGGAGGTATTGAAGTCTCAAACTATTCTTGTTGAACTTTTTCTCACTTCAATTCTTTCAGATTTTGATTCCTGTTTTGGAGTTCTATTGTTAGGTGTGTGTATGTTTATAATCATTATTCTTTCTTGATGGATTAACATGTTTATCAATATTTAATGTCCTTTTTGCTTCTTGAAACAATTTATCCTTAAAGTTAATTTTGTCTGATACTGTTATAGATACCGTAGCTTTCTCTTGATTAATATCTGCATGAAATATCATGTTCCATCCTTTTACTTCCAATCTGTTTGGGTCTTTGTATCTAAAATGGGTCAGTCTCTTGTAGGAAGCATTCAGATTATGTCACTTTTTTTGTTTTTTGAGATGGAGTTTCACTCTGTTGCCCAGGCAGGAGTGCAGTGGCATGATCTTGGCTCACTTTAACCTCCAGCTCCTGGGTTCAAACAATGCTCCTGCCCCAGCCTCCCAAGTAGCTGGGACTACAGGCGTGCGCCACCACACCTAGCTAATTTTTGTTTCACCATATTGGCCAGGATGGTCTTGATCTTCTGATCCTGCGATCTGCCCACCTTGGCCTCCCAAAGTGCTGGGATTACAGGCATGAGCCACCGCACTCAGCCTGGATCATGTATTTTTATGTAATCTGCCAATCTCTGCCTTTTAGTTAGAGAGCTTAATCCATTTCAATTAACATAATTATTGATAAACAAGGGATTATGGCCATTTTGCTATTTTTCTATACTCTAATGTCTTTTCAGTTTCTCAGCTCCTCCTCTATTGGTGCTTTCTTTGGTATTTAACTGATTTTTTTTTCTAGTATACTCGTTTGATTTCCTTTTTATGTCCTTTTCTAGGGATTATAATTCAAATATTATATTTACAGTAATCTACTTTTAATTAATTCCAATCTAACTTCCAATCTAGGTGGATCTTTTATAGCTCTGTCCCCACCCCTTATGTTGTCACTGTCACAAATTACATCATTTTATCTTGTGTGCCCATTAACATAAATTTGTTTTGTTTATTCATTTGTTTTGAAATGTATAGGGAAAATAAGAGAGTTACTAACCCAAAATATTATATTTTATATTAACTTACGCAGTTACCTTTAGTAGTGTTCTTTATTTCCTTGTATGGCTTGCAGTTACTACCTAGTGTTCTTTTATTTCAGCCGTAGAGACTCTCTAGCATTTCCTGTATGACAGGTCTACTAATTATGAACTCTTTCAGCTTTGCTTTATCTAGAAATGTTTTAATTTCTTTTTCATTTTTAAGTAGTTTTGCTGGATATAGAATTCTTGGTTGACAATTTTTTTTTCTTAAGCACTTTAAATCTGTCATCCCACTGCCTTCTAGATTTCATAATTTTCATTGAGAAATTGTCTTTTAATTTTATTGAGATACCTTGTATGGATTGTTTCTTCTTGCTGCTTTCAAGATATTCTTTATCTTTTTTTTGATACAGTTTGATTATAATTTGTCTCAGTGTAGATTTCTGATTTTACCTTAGTTGATGTAGATTCATGTTTTATTAAATTTAGGAAGATTTTTGACCATTATTTATTCAAAAATGCTTTCCTCCCCTTTCTCTGTATCTCTCCTTCTGAGATTGCCATTATATATATGTTGGTATGCTTGTTGGTGTCATAAATGTCTCCTGGACTCTGTTTTTCTTCATTTTTTTTTTGCTTTCTGTTACAAAGACTGGATCATATTAAATAACCTATCTTCAAGTTTGCTAATTATTTCTTCTGCCTGTTCATATGTATGTTTCAGTTATTATATGTTTAACATTGATAATTTCTACTAGATTCCTTTTTACACTTTCAAATTCTTTATTGATATTCTTTATTGATATTGATATTCCTCATTTGACATAATTTTCCTGGTTTTCTTTAATTTTTTGTTCATGGTTTCCTTTTGCTCTTTCAACTAATTTGAGATGGTCTTTGATTTACAGTTTTTATCTAGTAACTGTTTTGCAGAGATTTTTCAATTAATTTCTTATTTTCTTATGAATAGGATAGACTTTCTTACTTTTTTTTTTTTTTGAGAGGAAGTCTCACTCTGTCGCCCAGGCTGGAGTGCAGTGGCCAGATCTCAGCTCACTGCAAAAGCTCCGCCTTCCGGGTTCGTGCCATTCTCCTGCCTCAGCCTCCCGAGTAGCTGGGACTACAGGCGCCCGCCACCACGCCCGGCTAGTTTCTTGTATTTTTTTTTTAGTAGAGACGGGGTTTCACCGCGTTAGCCAGCATGGTCTCGATCTCCTGTCCTCGTGATCCGCCCGCCTCGGCCTCCCAAAGTGCTGGGATTATAGGCTTGAGCCACCGCGCCCGGCCAACTTTCTTACTTTTTTGAATGCAAAACATGTTTACTTTTGTTGAAAACTGGACTGGACATTTTGTACATTATAATGTGGTAACTCTAGAAATCACATTTCTCCCCCCTCAGGGTTTGTTGTGCTGCTTGCTATGGATTATTTGTTTGATTTAGTGACTTTTCTAAGGTTTTTTTTTTTGTAAAGACTGTATTATTTGTTGTGGTTTACCACTGAAATCTCTGTTCCACTATTTTAGTGATCTGTGAGTGATTTGGCAGAGATCCCCTTAAATGCCTGGAGCCACAAACAAACAAACAAATGAACAAACAAACAAACAGCAAACGACAAAAAACAAACACATAAGACTGCTCCTGGTCTTTGCAGGTTGGCTCTGTGTTGGAGTACTCTGTTTACAACTCTGTTTTGCCTTCATCTCCTGTTTACACAGAGCCTAAGCATCAGGCAGAGGTGTAAGCTTAGGATCTCCTCAAGTTCTTATGAGCACGTGTTCACCTTTGTGGCTGTGGCTGTCTTGGTTCCCATTCCATCGTGTATCTTCCTTTCCTAGTGTCTTTTCTATTTTACTTTTGGTGTGTCTATTACTTTCTCGGATGCCTATCCATTTCCTCGTGTGGGTGTGGCTAGTACATTTACCTTTAAATACTTTAAACAAATATCACCCAGGAAACCAGTTCAGCCCTGGAAAAGCTTTAAGGCAATTGAGGCAAACCCTTGAGTTGATCCTTTAGGGAGCCACCAGAAAGGTGACATATAACCACAATTCCTTGGGAGAAGTCCATGTTGGACCATCTGGTGCCAGAAAGATGCACCTGGCATGTGGGCCACCACCTTCAGGGCTGCCACTGAGCCCAGGGGGAGGGGATAGTGAGCAGGTAACTAAAATAACAGGACTCTCTTACTGAAATCCAGGAGCCCCTTGCTTCATTAATAAAGAAGTTCCTTCAGGTTGTTTTTTATTAGATTCCAGAGTTACAAAAAAGTCAATTCTGACTGTTTTTGCCAGTTCAATCACTGCTGTGTTGGAGGGATGGAGTCTTAGATTTACCTAGTCTGCAATTTTGGTGGGAGATGATTTTTGACAAAGGTGCAAAAGCATTTCGATGCAAGAAAGATAAGCTTTTCCATAAATGGTACTGGAGAAACTGGACATATGTTAAAAAAGAATCTGACCAAAGACTCATATGTTACACAAAAATTAACTCAAAATGGATCAAAGTCTTAAATGTAAAATGTAGAACTATAATTTTTTTAGACAAAACCAGAAAATTTCAGGACCTAAGGCTAAGTGAAGATTTTTTAGACACTAAAAGCACAAACCATAAAGGAAAATAAGGATAAGTTGGACTTCATGAAAATTTAAAACTTTTCTCTGTTAAGAGCATAGAAAACAAGCAAAAGACTAGAAGGAAATATTTGCAACCACATATCTGAGAAAGGATGTACCTAAAATATATAAAGATCAGTAGAAAACAAAGCAACATTAAAAACAACCATTCCAATTAGAGAATAAGCAAAAGACACGAACAGACACCTCACTAAAGAGGTTAAACAGATGGCAAACAAGTTCATAAGAAGGTGTTCAACATATTAGCCATGAGAGGAATGCAAATTAGACCACAATGAGACACCACTGCACTCCTATCAGAATGTGTAAAATAAAAAGCTGACTGTACCAAGGGCTGGTGAGGATGCAGAGACACTAGATCACTCATACATTGCTGGTGAGGATGTAAAATGGTTCAGCCACCCTGGAAAAGAGTTTGATGGTTTCTTAAAAAACAAAACATGCAATTAACTACTGTGTGACATAGCAATGGCATTCACAAGGATTTATCCCAGAGAGATGAAAACCTATGTTCGTGCCGAAATCTGTGCATGAATGTTCATAGCAGCTTTATTTGTAATAGACTGGGAAAAATCCTAATGTCCTTCATGGATGCATGGTTAAACTAAGTGGTACATGCAGACCACGGAATACTACTCAGCAATAAGGAATGAATTATCGATACATACAACAAGTTGGGTGGATCTCAAGGAGCTACGCTGAGTGGAAAAAGCGAACCTCAAAAGTTTACATACTCTTTGGTTTGGTTTATATAACATTCTTGACACGACAAATCATAGACATGGAAAACAGGTAAGTTCTTGCCAGAGACTGGGGTATGGGGAGGAGGGAGCCTGTGACAGTGGCACTGTTCTGTATTGTGGTTGTGGATACACAGAGCTCCATGTGACACACACACACACATACACATGCACGAGTGTATGTAAAAAAAAAAAAATGCATCCTCTTGTCTGGGTCTTTTGCATGGGTAAGATTTTGGCCAGAGTCATATGTCACCTGGTTGTTCCCTGAACCTGCCACATGTATTTCCCCTCGCTGCCCTTGCCTCAGGCAGAAGTGGAAATAGAGCAGCTTCCATGGGAACCTGAGAGAGCAGAAGAGGTGGAGGTGGGGGCTGTGTGGTTCTGCATCCACGCTGCTTCTGCAGCTCCTCTGCCTCTGAGCCACAGGAGGTGGTTGTGCAATGTCCAGAGAGGCACTGGGCATCCCAGGATATTAGAGTTAGAGGTCGGCCTCCTTCAGCATCCACCAGGATAAACTCAGGGCCTGTGTGAGGAGCCCAGCATTGACTCCAGTGGGGTGGTGAGGCAGAGAGCTGCCCTGAGGAGGGGGTGCCCAGACATGCCGTAAGACACAGGGTTGCTGGCTGTTTGGCAGGAGTGGAGGGTGTCCTGCGTCGATCTGACGTGTCCCACACACCCCAGTGAGGCCAACGGGGGGCACTTGAGCAGGCCTAGGGAATTGCCAAGGCCCGGGGTTAGAAAAGGGGACAGGTGACCTGGATGGTGGTTCAACACCATGTGCCTGACTGATGCCGTTCCAGGCTGGGGCTGACCAACTGCCAACCCGGTGAGACCAAGAGGGTCCTGAGGGCCACATGGGCCCAAACCCATCTCCACCCTCAATACCATGGAGCTCCCCAGAGACTGAGATGCCACACTGGGGAGAAACACAAAACAGTGAGGAGTTTCCTCAAAGAGGCTCAATTAGTCTCCTGGAAGAGAAGGTGAGGCCTCAGAGTCACACGTCCTCCCTCTCTCCACCCCCCAACTCATCAGGATGGAACCGTAAGGAGCAGGCTAATTTTTGGGGGTGTTGCATCTGAGTCACATAATGTGCCATTTTTCTTCCCAATATATTGATACAAAGGTAGAATATTCGAGTATTGGGGATGACCCAAAATAAAAAATAAAAGCCCCCTTTCCCCAAGTCTTCTCGCCAAAGGTACTTACTGTCAGCAGTTTCTGCAATTCTTCCCCAAATATTTAGCTTTTAAAAAGTATTTAAACCAAAAAGATAATCTACAGCACTCTCAGTGCCTCTCTTGCCTCTTTTTCTACTTAAATTGTCCTGAGAATCTTTCCACAGTGACCCCGCCCCTTTTACTCCTAATGACTGTAGTGTTTCTCCATCATCAGTTTCCACACTGACCCCCCCCTTTTACTTCTAATGACTGTAGTGTTTCACCATCATCAGTTTCCACACTGACCCCCCCCTTTTACTTCTAATGACTGTAGTGTTTCACCATCATCAGTTTCCACACTGACCCCCCCCTTTTACTTCTAATGACTGTAGTGTTTCACCATCATCAGTTTCCACACTGACCCTCCCCTTTTACTCCTAATGACTGTAGCATTTCACCATATTGGTTTCCACACTGACCCCACCCCTTTTACTTCTAATGACTCTAATGTTTCACCATCATCAGTTTCCACCCTGACTCAACCCCTTTTACTTCTAATGACTGTAGTGTTTCACCATCATCAGTTTCCACACTGACCACCCCCTTTTACTTCTAGTGACTGTAGTGTTTCACCATCATTGGTTTCCACAGTGACTCAACCCCTTTTACTTCTAGTGACTGTAGTGTTTCACCATCATTGGTTTCCACAGTGACTCAACCCCTTTTACTTCTAGTGACTGTAGTGTTTCACCATCATTGGTTTCCACAGTGACTCAACCCCTTTTACTTCTAATGACTGTAGCGTTTCACCATCATTGGTTTCCACACTGACCCCACCCCTTTTACTTCTAATGACTGTAGAATTTCACTATCACTGATTTTCACACTGACTCCACCCCTTTTACTTCTAATGATTGTAGCATTTCACCATCATTGGTTTCCACACTGACCCCCCACTTTTACTTCTAATGACTGTAGCGTTTCACTTCATTGGTTTCCACACTGACACCCCCCTTTTAATTCTAATGACTGTAGCATTTCAACATCATTTGTTTCCACACTGACCCCCACCTTTTACTTCTAATGACTGCAGAGTTTCGCCGTCATTGGTTTCCACACTGAGCCCCCACCTCATTCACTTCTAATGACTATAGCGTTTCACCGTCATCAGTTTCTACACTGACCCCTGACCCCTTTCACTTCTAATGACTGTAGCATTTTGCCATCGTTGGTTTCCACACTGACCCCACCTTTTACCTCTAATGACTGCAGAGCTTCACCACTGAGCCCCCCACCCTTTTTACTCCTAGTGAAGTAGAATTTCATCATCTTTGGGGACCTGATTTATTTCCCCTGTCCTCTTTGTATGAACACTTTGCTTGTTTCGGTTTTTGCTATTTCAAAAAATGTTGCAATACACATCTTTCTTTTTTGTGTATATTTTAGGGGAACACATCTGAGTACCTACACAGGACAACAACTAGCAATGTATGTTTGGATTATGGGGCATAGGAATGTATTTATTTTTAATAAAAAGTAAAACATGATCAAAGTTAAAAAAATCAATCTGATATTTGAAGAGTAAAAAGTATAGCTCCTTTCTATTCAAGCCCCCATCCCCTATTCTCGGGGGGTCATCATTTTTATTTCTCTTTCTACATCTTACCTGTAATTCCCTATGCCAAGGGTTAAAACTTGGTCCCCTGTGGAACACACTGTATTTGATGAATAATTCTCATTGATTAGATATGTAGATTTTATGAATGGAAAGGATGAGAGCGAGATAGATACCTACAAGGAGAGTGTTCGTCCCAAATCCGGACTAAGCAGAAGTGTCCAGGGACATCCGATGGAGGTGAGATGAAATATTCAGACCTTGCTTTTTGCTTCCCCGAGTGCCCTGCCTCCCAGGTATAATTGTAGTTTCAGTGAGTCCTTGGAGACCTACAAGCCAAATGAGATATAGATTGAGTCGTTCCTTTTGAATTTCACAGTCCAGAGTGCTGAGAGCCATCTGATGTTATGGCTCTGGTTAAAGAATTCTGGCCATCTAGCGGCCTGTAAAGGAGACTTGAGCACACACTAAGGCCTTGTTAGTGGGGTTGCCGTGGTAGGAGGTCCAAGTGCAATACAGAAAGCTGCAAAAAGAACGCACTGGTTCCGAAGCAGGGATGTTTATGGAAGGAAGAAGGAATTTCAGGCACCCCGACATAGAGGCACCATTTGGAAGAACGACCCAAACCACATCAGTCTGATAACATTTAACCTGGAGGAGAAGAGCCCAGCCTTATGTGCAGCTTCTCCCTCCCCACGTGTAGGAGGTGGTGTTTGGGGGCAGAAAGGCCTGGGGGGGGAGATGGGGACCCGGAGTTTGTTTAGCACAGGCAGACACACGTGGTGACTTAACGTGCACCATCTCGCCATTTAGTTTCTGATGGTAAAAGGTGGGATCACTTTCTCCATTCACAAGTGAGAAAAACCAGGCCCCCAAAGAGAAGGAATCGGGCCAGACTCCACTCACAGTGATCACTGGAAACAGCTGGAGAGGACGAGGCGGCGTTTACGCTCCGTTTAGGAAGGCAGAGAACACGTATCTAATGCAAAAACGTTTCCAGAAATACGGTTCCACAGAGAGGTTTTGGTCCTGGAAGGACTACGTTTCTATTGTCTCAAAACTGCCTGCTGTGAAAAGTGAAAAGTCGCTATTTTCTTGGTGTTCAGTGCAATGAATTGCAAACACTGAGCCCTGGGCGCCCTTCCACTGCCCTCGGAAAGGTCTGGTTCTCCCCAGATGATCAAACTCAGGGCTCCCTTACAATGACTTTGGAGGGAGAGGCTTATTCTAATTGGGGGGATCCAATGAAGGAGGTTTCGGGGTGTGACTGCAGCCCGCAGAAGGTGGGGATTTGTTCTGATGGTGACCAGGTAACAAGGGATTCGTGGGCAGGCCTGAGGCTGTGGCCATACTCTCCCTCTCCAGACATGGGATTCCCAGATACAGGAGGGTTCAGTCCTGCCTGGGCGAGTCTTCCCTCAGTCCCCATTGGAGACAGCGGCTTGTGCCCCGAGCTGAAACAATCTCTTATTTGAAAATAAGTCCATGGTGATTTTACAGAAAACAAAACATGAAGAAAACACTCCAGGCTGGGGGTTGCTCGCCCCAGAGAGCAGTAAAAGCAGGTGGAGGGGACACTTCCTGGCTGCTTTTCCTCTTCCTCTTGCCTCATGGCTCTGGGTGAGTGCGTCGCTGCGAGGCGCTCAGGGAGCCTGGCCTGCCATTGCCAGTGAGGGCAGGCGCCTGTGTGCAGGGACCTGGGGGGCCCATGCCTGAGTAGACAGCAGGGGGGTCACAGGGATGGTGGGGACAGCCAGCCCTGCTCCCTGGTGACCACGTGCACACAGCCTGCTTCCTCCCTCCGAGAGGCCTCTCTCGTCATGAAAAACAACGGATATTCATTCTACAGGCTTTGGGAACTAGCCTTTGTTCCTCCTGGCCCTGGAAAAGTGGCCTTAATCCAAAGTGATTACTCTGCAGCTCCCTCAGATTTATTCTTCAGTGATAGCCTCTCCTCTGCCGCCTGAATCTTGAGCTCCAATTGCCCGCGGCCTGTCACAGAAGGGCCATATGTCTTTCTGTTCCTGTGTAGAGAATGACATTGAAGTCTCTTTGTCCGCTCTGAAGCTTTTGTGTGTGCGCGTGTGGCGTTGACCTCCGTGGCTCCTTCCACCCGCAGTGAAAAGGGGCCATAAAAAGCACAGGGGTTTGAAAAGTAGCCCAGGCAGAAGGAAGGAGCTCCCGCCTGGATGCTCGCGGGGTCCCTGCGTCTGTCTCCTTTGGCCGTTGGCAGCACTCGGACCCTGGTGCGGGCAGCTGGAGGCGCGCCTGGGTATTGTCTGGGCAAGGGTGTGCGGGTCAGCCTCCTTCCTTGCTGTCCCTGCCATCTATTGTCTTTCTGGGCAGGCTGAGAAGCACATCTAATAGGGCTTATGTTCTTTGTTGCTGGGTCACTGAAGCTGCAAGAAGGAGGATTCCTTCTTCCCTTGAGGGTCTCAGTTCCTGGCAGAGCAGACTGGCCGATTGTCTTGATACCAGGATTTGGGGAAACCCCCTTTCTCCATTCTGGTGTTGCCTTTTTGCCTGCAGGGGACCGTGCTGTCTGCCTTTAACCTGATGCTTTAAGTCTTGCAGAGCCCTCCAGAGGGGCATGGGAGCACATTGCCTGCCTCTCCTCCACTGTCCCTCCACCATTTGGCATTTATATCCGGCAGGAGACACGACATGCAACAACTTCATTTCCTGGTTGCCAAGTATTGATTGAAAGGTGTGTGTAGCCACACCCACTTTTCTGCCTGTTCAGAGTAACGTGTATAATTTCTTTGGTCGTTGTGTCTTGTCTCTGCGCAATGTGTTTTGCATTATATAAAAAAATAAATTTTCAAATTAACTGCAGTTTAGCTGTGACTCAGTTTTTAATTGCTTGGAATTAGCACTTGATTTGCATAGTACTTGATTTGTCAATTATCTGTGACTTTGTGATTATCTGCGCTAAAATGGGGGACCCTCCTGATTATGCTCCATAATGGAAAGGGGCAGGACAGTGGGGGATCCCATGATGGGAAAATCCAAAACCCACCGTGGTTTAATGCTGCCAGGCATGTGTCTTCCTGGTTCAGGAGGAACGTGCTGCTCGTTCTTGAAATTCACTTTTCCGGAAGAAACGGCAACCATGAACACTGGGTCAGAGGCGGGGAAGCTGCCTGGCTTCCACTGGGCCCCGCCCATTCCACCCATCGTGGCCTCCCCATTCTGTCTGTCCAAGGGAGGTGACAAGCTTTGCCCTGACCTGAGCCCACGTATCTAGGTTTGCACCTTCTCTGGAGTGAAAGAGGAGATGAGTTATTTTAATCTTGAAGATCCCAGGTCAGAACATCGGGTTTCTAGTCCAAGTTCTGCCTCACTGTCCTCATTTATCAGATGAGAGAGGGGATGCACTGTTCCCCAAATCTGAGACCCATGGTATACACGACTGGAGCCAAGTCTCACAGCTGGGGAGGAGCGGCTCTGGCACTTGAGTTCAGTTTGGCTCCAAATCTGTAGTGAGTGGGGGTCTCCCTTAGGTAAATAGGTTAAGATTCTTTTGTGGTTCATAAGCGTGATGATTGGGTTTTCATGCTCGTGTGTGAGATGTGCCTCTCTCAAGCCTTGTTACGAATCACATTACCTGTCTGATGTTAAAAAAAAAAAGAAAAGAATAACAAGAACAACCATAAAAAGCCCCTCGTCATCTCTCTGGGGCGTGCCGTGGGGCCGTTTCTGCTGGGGTGGGCCTCGGAGCCCTCTGGCTGATTCTGCTGCAGCACAGAGCCCCACCGTGCCGATGTTCCGTGCGCTGGTCTGGGATGGTTCCGGCACCCACAGCCTGGTGTGGTCAGCAGCAGGGTTTCATTCAGGTCGCTCCTTCTTGACCGCACTGTGAGACCTGCAGGCAGAGGCTGACCTGAGTCACCTTTAGGGTTCCCCAGGTGAGCTCTTGAATGTGTCCCCAGACCACCCCATCTCTCTGCTCCCACTCCAGGTCCTAACAGGGTCCTCCAAATCCACAGTTCTTACAGGGGAAATCTGCTCACTTAGGAGATGGCCTTGTCCCTGAGCGCCCCCCATGCCCTCCAGAATGTAGAAGACACACAATTCTTCATTTGGGTTGTGTGAAGCGTTGGCCCCTCACTGTGATATGGACAGGAAACTGGGAGGTGCTGGGTAGAAGACCGAGGTTCCCTGGCAAAGGCCCTACCCTCAAGCCTGAAGACCTGAGGACCTAAATGAGGACAGGCATTTCTGTTTTTCACTAAAAAGTTGCCTTTTGGCCCACTATGCCCCCTATCCTGTCCCCATATAAACCTGAGGGCACACATGCAAGTGGCTGAACGTCAGGACCAGCAGAACCAGCAGACCAGTGACAGCAGAACAACGAGGCAGAGAAAGAGAGAAGCGGAGGGACATCTGGAGGCCGAGGGGAGTTCAGCCAGGGGTGGCTAGAGAAAAGGCCAGCAATGGACGGCCCGATTCCAGGTGAAGACCACCTTCCCCCTCCATCCCCTCCTTTGGGCTCCCCATCCATCTCGCTGAGAGCCACCTCCTCCACTCAATACAACCTTGCACTCATTCTTTACGCCCACATGTGATCTGAATCTTCTGGTACATTGGGCAAGAACTCGGGATACAGAATGCTGTCATACTAGCCCCCTGCTCTTGCAATAAGGCAGAGAGTCCATTGTGCTCATTAACACACAAGCCATCTGCAGGTGGCAAATCTAAAAGAGTCTGGTAACACACACCCATTTGGGCTTTGGGGGTTGCAGACATCCACCTCTAGATGCTGCTGTGGAGCCAGAGCCCAAAAGTGCTTGTCCCAGCCTCGGCACCTGCCCGTCTGTCTGCTCCCCTGAGGGTTTGAGCTGTGGGGTGACCAAGCAGGTGACGACCCTGTTGCACATCCTGCGAGGGGAACTCTCTGGTTTCAGCTGCATGGGGATCGCCTCACCTTTGCAACCCGGCTCCTGTTACTTGAACACAGAACACCTGCCCTCAACGTGGGATGTGTCTCGCCTCCAAGCTCCTGTGTCCTGGGCATCCCTTCCCACTGCTCATGTCATGAAGCCTACTTGGCCTTCAAGGCCTAGATCCAATGCCACTTCCTTCAAGGAGGACACCTGGATGTCACCAGGTAGGGCATTAGTAATACGACAGCAATGTGGCCTAGATGCAATGCCACCTCCTTCAAGGAGGACACCTGGATGTCACCAGGTAGGACAGTAGTAACAAAATAGCAATGTGGCCTAGATCCAATGCCACCTCCTTCAAGGAGGACACCTGGATGTCACCAGGTAGGACATTAGTAACACAACAGCAATGTGGCCTAGATCCAACACCACCTCCTTCAGGAGGACAGCTGGATCTCAAGCAGGTAGGATATTAGTAACATGATAGCAATGCGGCCTAGATCCAACACCGCTTCCTTCAGGAGGACACCTGGATCTCAGCAGGTAGGACAGTAGTAACATGACAGCAGTGGGCACTTATTAGCATTTGCTGTGCCCGGGGATGTGCTAACACACTTTATGGATGTGGCTGCTTCCGCCTCAGGGCTCTCTGTATAGTCCAGACTCTTGTTTTCCTCTCCCTGTGGGTGAAGGACCTGAAGCTTGGGGATGTCGTGCTTTACAGGAGGCAGAACCGCGTTCCTGGTCCGCCGCATCCGTGTGCTGGACCGTGGGATGTGCCTTCCAGTGTAGACCGATCCCACAGCGTTTTGTCTGCTGCTCCTCGTGTCCTTTTGAATTTCTAAATTTCTTGGCATTTCTGAATTTCTTGTCCTACTCAACATCTCACATGCATTATTTATTCTTGCCTTATTGCTTTGAATTTGTGGCCATAAACTCTTTGAAGTGGGGGAGCTGTTTTTCCCAGGACACTAGCACTGTGTCTTGTACAGGACGGGTTATATTAAATTTTGTTAAGCGAAAGGGTTGATGACATAGTTGAAGTATGGGTTTGTTTTACTGGCCGGTGGCGTTGAGCACCCCCTGAGGCTATGCAGGCTGTGTTCTGAGGGTCTGCACAGACGGCCGTGTGGGTGGCTCCCTGACGTTCTCTACCTGCGGTGGGTCGCTGCTGCCTGGGGACCGTCGCAGTTGACAGGTGCAGCAGGAGCTGCTGACGCCGGGCCACTGCGTTCTGGAAGGCTAACCGTGTGTCCCGTGAGGAGGATTTCTTCTCCCTAGTAGCTGGCATTCCTCGGTACTTTGGATGAAAGATTGCTTTTTCCTCCGTTTGTGGTGTGGGTAAAATCCATGATGTTGAACGAGAAGACATTAAAGGGATGGAGTTCTTTGTTTTGCTGAGGTTTTGCTTTTCTGCCTTCGCAAAATCAATGATGTCTGTGTGGTCCAGAAAGGAATTAATCCTGTGTGGTGTAAATGGCTGCCGCTTGACAATATCCAAACCTGAAGTGTTCCGCCCGCCTCTGCCCAGTGCTCTAATGCGGGTGTCGACGGTCAGGCAGAGGGGCCTTTCCCAGGCTGCTCCCTATAGAATTGTCGGGTTATTTGCGTTGATTAGATTTTGTCTTTTCTTTGAGAAGATGTTTATAGTAATCTGGTTCCCTCTCTGAGTTAAACAATAATTAAAAACACATAATAAAACAAGCTCCCTCCGGCGTCTCTTCGGCTCCCGGGGTTGGGGATCGATTCTGCGGCGATCTGGCTTTGCTGTGGATTGCAGAATGTCTGCGAGTTCATCAAAAGGTCTTCAGTCAATACCCTTCTTTTCAGCTTGCACCCCACGGAGCAATGCCTAAGCCAGCAAGGAAAAAGCAGGCAGGCCACGGGTTCCTCCAGCCCGGACCCTTCCCTGAAGGATTGAAATTGTATTACACGCGAACTGTGGTTACCTTTGTCAAAGAGTAACACCTTCCATCAACTGTTGTGTTTTGGTGTTTCAAAAGCTTCGGTTTCAAGAGGTCATAGCATTTCTTAGTAGAGAAAGACCTCAGTGTATTTAAGTGTTTACCAATGATATTTTAAAAGCCATAACTTTAGAGAAAGAACAAAAACCATGAGGAATCCATACCCTCTTTTCCTGCCTCTCTCTCCCTCTTCCTTCCTGGCTTTCTCTCTCTCTCTCTCTGCCCCTCTCCCACCCGCCTTCCTCTGACCTGAAGCTCACATGTGCTCAGTGTGTCCTCTGGGCCTGGTGTTGTTCTAAGTGTTCTCTTGTGGATCAGCTAATTAGTTCTCCTCTCAGCTCTGAGAGGTGGGTTCTGATGCTCCCATTTTGCAGATGAACAAGCGGGATCACAGTTCTGGGGCTTTCTCAAGGTTACATGGCCGGTAAGTGGCGGCATCCAGACCCAGGCAGGCAGCTCCACAGCCCACACCGCGTTCTGCGGCCTCCCTCTTTTCATGCGTGTAATTCATCATCTGTGTGCTGCAGTCTCTGAGCCCCTTTCTGCCTTGTCATCCAGTCATTCAGTTTGAATAAATATTTCTTCCGTGCCTTCTTGATGCCAAACCACAACCTGGGAGACACAGCAACAAATAAGATGCTGCCTGAACCCTCCAAGGGGCCGAAAGCAGCCCGGGGAGGAGAGGAACTAGAAGGTACCTGCGGGTGACAGAGGATGGGGGAACTGGGGGCGGCTGGGCTTATGCTTTGAAGGTCCCTCCCAAGCAGTGTGGATCAGGGTTTGGAAAGAGAGGAGGTGGCCGCAGTGGTTCAAACTGCCTCTTAGTTCTGGCAGCATGATGTCATGGTTCCGGGTACGGATTCCACAGCCACATTCCCTGGGTTCTACTCCCACCCCAGGACGGGCTGGAATAGAAAAATGGCAGATTTTTCCAAAGTGTGGCTGGGAAAGATCAAATCTGTGAGATCTAGAAAAAAACAGTGCTTCATTATCATTTGGAGGACAGGTGGGCCCAGCAGACCAAAGAGGAGGCCAGGTCAGAACATGGAGGTGGGTGCCTCGTGCTCCAGGTAACAGGAAGCTGGAGCTAAACTGGCTTGAGTTTGTTCAACACTAAAGACATGTGTTGGGTGTGGAAGGGGAAGTCCAGAGGCGGGGTGTGCTTCGGGCTCCTAGAGAGCCCTGATTCTTTCTCTGTCTCCATTGTGATGCCACCAGCATGGCACAGTCTTCAGTGGGACCTCCCTAGGGTGGCAGGACACAGCCCACAGCAAGCAACAGCACCTCTTATCTGTCTCCAGCAATGAGAGCCTGCTGCCCCAGGCTGTGCTGGACCACCTCCCGTGCTACTGGCCCCCTCCTGGACTAACGCCAGGCAAGGGGAGGGGGGCTACTTTCGTCCGCTTTGACCTGTTGGGAGTCCGGAGTGGAGTCAGTGTCTGCTGAGCCCATGGCATGGCGCAGGTGGACACACAGACATCATTAGAAGGGGAAATTGTGCTTCTGAAAAGGTGGCTGAAAGTACCCACTCGTTGAATCGAGACGTGAAATTCCTCTAATTTACTGAAGACCAAGGCTGCCCTTTCCCCTGACAGCATTGCTGGAACAGAGCACTCCAGGAATAGGTGCTTTGGTCTCAGTCTGGATTTCTATCCCCAGTGCCATGGCGACTTCGAATCCACAAAGAGGTCCCCGGAATAGCTGGACCCCGACGGGGATGATGTGGGCCCAGGAACCACGGGACTCAAGGCCCTCCTGCCTGGAGGCCGTGGTTACTATTTGTTGATGCGTGTTCCAGGCACGTACAACCTGTGGCGGCTGGGAAGCAGCAAGAGCTTGGAAGTGAAATGAATCTGGGCTCCTGTGAAGCGGCTTAGGCTGTGGCTACTTGAACTCCTTGTGTTCTTCTAACATTCAGAGGAGGAATAAGTAAATGCAGTTTTCCTGGAGAGCACGAGAGGACATCATATTTCATCCATCAGCCAGTGTCACGTCCTGATTGTGTTAGGAATCTCGGGAAGTCCACCTTTGTGAGTTAGAGGACGCCAGCAAATATCTGGAATAACAATTCATCATGGGATTTATTTTAACTGCCAGGCATTTCATGGTCTCCCCCTTTTTCTTAAGGCATTTATGGCTCTTTGTGTCAACTGAGAGCAAAATAAGGACCTGTTTGGTTGGAAGAATCTGAGACCATTTTGTAGCTCATGAGGCAGATGCAGTTTAGTGGTTCTCAAAATCTAGGGTGCTTTAGAATCTTTGGGAAATCTTGTTGAAATTGAGATTTCTGGGTTCTACTCCTAAAGATTCTGATTTAATAGGTCAACCATCATGCTTGAGAATTGACATTTCTTTTTAAATTCCTCTCTCTCGCTGTTTTTTGTTTTTTGTTTTGTTTTTGTTTTTGTTTTTACATTTATGGGGTAAAATGTGGTGTTTTGAGCTGTGTAAACCATGTGAATGATTGAATCAAGCTGTCTAACATATCGTCACCTCACTCATTTTTTTGTGGTGAGACATTTGACATTTACTTGCTCAGTTATTTTGAAGTACACAATACATTATTATTGATCATAGTCACCAGCCTCTGGTAACTATCATTCTACTCCCTATATCCACGAGTTTGACGTTTTAAGGCTTCCACCGAAGTGGGAATTTGCATTTCCGAGGGTCCCCACGTGATGCCCATGTCTGGCCAGGGCTCACACTTGCAGAACCAGCAACTCAGTTCATTTCATGGGAATTGGCTGAAGTTCTGGGACCAAAATAAAACGAACCCGAGCAGAGACATTTTCAAAAAGATCTAAACAAAAATGTTAAAATAGCCTACGGATTCCTCTGCCATTTCCTCTTCTTTCTGTCGTCTTGAAAACCCAGAGGTCGTAGGCTCCTGAGCAGAGGTTTTCTTTTCTCTTTCTTGCATTTTGTTTTGAATTTGGCTTGTCCGAGGGCTTTGTCTTGCCCTTTGATACTCAAACTTTACAAAATTGCCCCTAAATTAAGCACCGAGCTTTGGAGATCCGTGGTTACCTGAGCACATCACTGGTGTTCCTGCTCAAGGAATTTTAAGGGAGGGATATGGGCGTGGGGGAGACACAGGGAAGTTCCGTGGGGAGAATGCCGCTTCATATCCCGTGGGGCACCCAAGGACGGGGAAGGGCAGCAAAGCAGCTTTCTACTCTTGAGATGTCACTTCCCATCCTGCTTTCTATTTTATTTTTAATTTTGGTAAGATACAACATAAACCGTATCATCGTGATCATTTTTAAACATAGAGTTCGGTGGTGTAAAGAATATTCACTTTGTTATGCAACCATCATCATTGTCCATCTCCAGAACCCTTTTTCTCTTGCAAAACAAAATTGAACTATAACTCTCCACCCTCTGCTTCCCCCAGCCTCCTGGCAACCCCCATTCTACTCACTGGGTCTATGGATTTGACTACTCTAGGGACCTCAGATAGGTGAAATCATATAGCATTTGTCTTTTTGTGACTGGATTATTTCACTTAACATAATGTCCTCAAGGATGATCCATATTGCAGCATGTGTCAGAATTTCACTCTTTTCCTTTTAAGGCTAAATAATATTTCAATGTAGGTATATAGCACATTTTGTTTGTTCATCTGTCATTAGACATTTGAGTTGCTTCCACCTTTGGGCTACTTGTGAATAATGCTCCTATGAACATGGGTGCACAAATATCTCTGTGAGCCCCTGCTTTCAATTCTTTTGAGCATATACCTCACAATGCAATTGCTGGATCATATGGTAATTCTATTTTTATTTTGTTAAGGTACTGCCATACTGTTTTCATGGCAGCTACACCATTGTACGTTCATTCGCGGCAATAGAGCAGAGGGTTCTCATTTCTCCACATTCCCTGCAACTCTCCCTCTCCCTCTCCCTCTCCCTCTCCCTC
>NW_012104432.1:533167-556225 GCF_000951045.1 Mandrillus leucophaeus | reverse complement strand
CTCCCTCCTCCTCTCCCTCTCGCTCTCTCCCCCTCTCCCTCTTGCTCCCTCTTTCTTTCTTTCCTTCTTTCTTTTCTTTCTTTTCTTTTCTTTCCTTTCTTCCCCTCTCTCTTTCTTTCCTTTTTTTGTGTTTTGGAAATAGCCATCCTAGTGGGTATGAGGTGGTATCTCATTGTGGTTTTGATTTGCACTTCCCTGATGATTACAGAGGTAGAGCATCTTTGCATGTTCTTATGGACATTTGTATACCTTCTTTGGAGAAATGTCTATTCAAGTCCTTTGCCCATTAAAAAAAATGGATTGTTGTTGTTGAGTTGCAGGAGTTCTTTATATATTCTGGACCAAACCTATTTTGATTAAGAACATTCCAGATTGGTGCCTGGAGAAGCTGCTTTCTGGTCTTAGCTCTATCCTTAAGTAGCTGTGTTATGTTAATCCAGTGGTTCTCAACAGAGGGGGAGATTTTGCCATCACCTGTGGTCAGAAGTCAGGGATGCTGTTAAGCCTCCCACAATGTACAGGAAAGTCCCCCCAAAACAAAGAGTGACCTGGCCCAGAAGCCAAACGTGCCAAGACTGAGCAACCTGCGTAGAGCAAACCACACCCCTCCTGGGGATGGGAATCCTCACCTGCATGGTGGAGGTTGGACTATGTGGTCATGGAGGCACCATTCCTATTTTAATCTCCTGTGTGTTCACTCCCTTTCTATCAGTTAAAAAACATTGTTACTGGTCCTCTTGAGTCTACAGTGGGTGTTTACAAAGTCTCAATTTTTGCTCAATCCACATCAGTTCTCAGTTTGTTGAGCTTCTGATCCACTTTGGCAAAGCCGGCCAGGAACAAGAGGGAGCAGTGCCCAGACCACTCCTCCCCTGCACAGCTAAAGGGGCTGCACATGTTGTGGTGGGAAGGCTGGAGCTTGCGGGTACAGACCTGGATTCAAACCCTTGCTAGCGACTTGAGGACAAGTGTGCTATTTACTCATCGTGCATTTTTCAGTTCACATTCATTCAGATTTGTGGGAACAGGGATGTCCGTAAGTCTAGCACTGCTCCCTTGAGGGACTCAAACAATCTCGACCCCATCTGATCCTCGGTGCCTCGGTGCCCCCAGCTATGAGATGGAGACAGTAATAGCTGGCTCAGAGACTGACGGAGGGTAAACAAGGAAGCCTGAAGAGCATCACCCCAGCAGCGCTGCCTGGCACACGGTGTGTGCTCATGAGTGCTCACTGACGACTGAGTGGAAAGCCTCCTCCGAGAGTCTTCTTGGGCATAAAAAATCCAGTTATTCTACAGTTCCTGGGAATCTCAGTAATAGTGATCATGATCTGCAGAAATTCTATCATCCTCATTCTAATCTACACCTGTGTATGGAAAACAGCCCCTAAAAGTTGCAAATTCTTTCTCACAGCATTCAGCCTAGAAATCCTAAACCATGGATGTGCTATCATCACAGACACTGAAAAGATGGGGTTGTTTTCTCTCTGTTCAGCGGGGCAGTGATTGCTCGAAGGGAAAGAAGCGTCCCTTAGCGCGGGGAGTAAGTTTGGCCTAAATTGAATCATATCCTGGTGCCAACCCTCTGCACTTGCTTATTAGTGGCCCCATCAGGGGCCGTCAACACTCAGAGATGTGTGGCCGGGAAAACGCGCCTTTTCATTTAGAGCAAATTCCTTGAAGACTTTTCCTAAATTATTTCTTTCCCAAGAGTGGCTGGAAAGTGGTTATTCATTTAAATATTTACCATGGGGAAAATCTCTCACCGACGGCAGGCTCTCCTTGACTGAGGGACCTCAGACCTGAGGCTGTGGGAGTGTTTCTGCAGTTTCCTTTACAATTCGGAATTGCCTTTCGAAGCACTCCCAAAATACACAGCCGAGGAAGCATTGGTCTCACACACAATGGGAGAACAAAGCCAGGTGTTTTGTAAGGCAGCCATGGCTGACGTGTAGTTGGTGAGGATTGAACCGTTTTTCATACGGGCACTGAGCTATGAGCTCTCCTGTATTATCTCATTGCATCCAACAACCCTATGAGGGCTGAGTCATTTGACAGAGGTGGAAACTGAGGGTAGAGGGATTCAGTCAATTGTCTGCAGTCCAATATATCTGGTCAGTGGGGAGCCCAGGTCTTCCTGATTCCAAAACGTATGCTTTGAACCACTCTGTTATAGCGCAGCAAATGACCCTACACGAGGGGAATGTTCAACTTTTATTATTTATGTTCTTTTTTAGTGTAGGTCGCACTCAGCTTAGAGAGGTCTTTTTGGAGGAAATGGGAAGAAAATGTCTATTCATTTCAAGGATGAATCCCAGACTTTCAAATATTAAAAATTAGGCTTATTGACTGAAGCTTTCAAGTCCCACAGTGGCGGTGCTGTGGTTAAATCAGCAAGGCTGTGTCATGCATATTTTCCTTTGCAGCTAGAGGTGAGGACACCGTAGAGAGGCAGCGGAAAGTCTGAGGACGCAGCTTCCCTGGTGATGTTGTCCCTGGATGGGGTTTACAGGGAGGGTTCCAAGTGAGAATGAATGGCTATTTTCTGATCAGCCAGCCTGCCATTCTCAAGCTCAGCTTGGCCAAATGCAGAGAAATCTTGAGAGCCTGGAGAAAATAAATGCTTCGGTCATGCACTGTTCCTTTCCCCTCATTCTTTCCACCTTCCTTAAAGCTAACAACTTAGTAGAATGAGCTCTTTTAAAATTGATCTAATTGCAAAAGTAATACACACCTTTACAGAATATATAGAAAATATAGGCAAGGAAACAGAAGAAAACAGAAATAAACCATAATTCAACTGCCTAGCAATTAGCAGTCCCCACTGGGAAGATTTTGGGGTTGGCATTTCCAGCCTTTTTGTTATGCATTCATGTATGTGCACATCTCCCCGACTCCAGACACACAGATAAAAACACTTGAAATAAGCACAATAGAAAAAAAATATGTATTGTGTTCTCACGGTATTTTTTCTTTCTTCAACTTTTAAGTTCTGGGTGTGCAGGTTTGTTCCATAGGTAACTGTGTGCCATGGTGGTTTGCTGCACAGGTCATCCCGTCTCCTAGGTATTAAGCCCAGCACCCATTAGCTATTCTTCATCACTGATGCTCTCCCTCCCCCCAGGCCTCACCAACAGGCCCTGGTGTATGTTGTTCTCCCCCGTGTGTCCATGTGTTCTCATTGTTCTGCTTGCTCCCACTTATAAGTGAGAATATTCGGTGTTTGATTTTCTGTTCCTGCGTTAGTTTGCTGAGGATAATGGCTTCCAGTGCCATCCATGTCCCTGCAAAGAACACGATCTTGTCCCTCTTTATGGCTGCATAGTATTCCATGGTGCATATGTACCACGTTTTCATTATCCAGTCTACCATTGACAGGCATTGGGTTGATTCCATGTCTTCGTTATTGTCTCACAGTATTTTCAAAACTATTTTCTTAGTATAAAATAATCAGCCTTCTGTTTAATTTTCTGTTTCAGGCTCATCTCACTGTTGTACTATGTAGCCTGGTTGGCATATAGGTTGTCAGGCATTCTCGGCTGAACTGAGCACACATACTTGCGCTTTCTCTGATCTGTTCATTACCTCCTTGGTATTTATGGGGCAACTGTCAAGGGCAAGGTGTATGCAGCCTACAGGGTGTTTCAGAGGACTCGAACCCAAAGACTCACACCCAAGGAGGTGACATGCGTGTGAGCACCCAGGAGTTTGAAGCTAGTGAAGACACCTCGAGACAGGTCACTAGGAGTTCACCAGCCTCACTTCGTGAAGGTAGGGGCATTGTCAGGGTCTTCGTGGATGGGTGATCTATTCTGGGGGAGGGGGTGATGAGTGGAGGTGTGTCTTTCTAGACGACGGGGGGACCTGGGGCAGGGAGCCTGGGGCGTGGTAGGGGTCATGGCTGGACCAGGCTGGCTAGCTGGAGGGATGAAAGGAGTTACCCGGTGAGTTCAGCCTAAGAGCCAGGCCAGGCCCAAAGTAGGAAACACCTTGCAGTCGGGACCAAAGTCTTGGAAATTTCTGGTTCTCACATCAAGCAGCACTGTGATCTTGAGCAACTGAACCAAACTCTCGGTCTCTTGCCATCCCATTCCATAAAATGGGAATAATTTATTTGGAACTACATGTATTCATCGGCCGGGATACTTGAGTTTATAATAAAACTTTACCATCATAACGTGCCTGATAAACAACGCCCCTCTGGTTTTCCGCATGGCGGGTCACACCACTGCACAGCTCCCGGGGATGCCCGGCGTGGCGAGCGGTGCTGGGACAGAGCTCAGGGCGGGTCGGGTTACACCACTGCACAGCTCCCGGGGATGCCGGGCGTGGCGAGCGGTGCTGGGACAGAGCTCAGGGCGGGTCGGGTCACACCACTGCACAGCTCCCGGGAATGCCCGGCGTGGCGAGCGGTGCTGGGACAGAGCTCAGGGCGGGTCGGGTTACACCACTGCACAGCTCCCGGGGATGCCCGGCGTGGCGAGCGGTGCTGGGACAGAGCTCAGGGCGGGTCGGGTTACACCACTGCACAGCTCCCGGGGATGCCGGGCGTGGCGAGCGGTGCTGGGACAGAGCTCAGGGCGGGTCACACCACTGCACAGCTCCCGGGGATGCCCGGCGTGGCGAGCGGTGCTGGGACAGAGCTCAGGGCAGGTCACACCACTGCACAGCTCCCGGGGATGCCCGGCGTGGCGAGCGGTGCTGGGACAGAGCTCAGGGCAGGTCAGCGTCTTCCCTGAAGCCACCACCTGCGACTGTGGGAATGAAGTCCACACTGCACACTTGTCATCTCGCAGGCACGCTGCATCCGTTCAGCTTTATGACATCTGGGGAATCCTGTGGTCAGAAAAGCCCCCTCACCTACGAAGCCCAGTTTCTGCTCCTGATTGATGGGGCTGGTACCTCATCAGGATTTTTTAAAATTTTTTTGAGACGGAGTCTCACTCTGTTGCCCAGGCTGGAGTGCAGTGGTGCAGTCTCTGCTCACTGCAAGCCCCGCCTCCCAGGTTAACGCCATTCTCCTGCCTCAGCCTCCTGAGTAGCTGGGACTACAGGCGCCGCCACCGCGCCCGGCTGATTTTTTGTGTTTTTAGTAGAGATGGGGTTTCACCGTGTTAGCCAGGATGGTCTCGATCTCCTGACCTCATGATCCGCCTGCCTCAGCCTCCCAAAGTGCTGGGATCACAGGCTTGAGCCACTGCGCCCGGCCACCAGGATGTTTTTATAGGGAGATGCCTACAATTTGCTGTAGGCGCCTACAGTTCTTTGGAAAATTTTAGGAATCTCTAATTAAAAGTGGTATCCCAGGAAGTAGGTTAAATTCAAGCACTCAGCCCTATTGGCGAGTGGTTTAGTGGGGACTAACTTGAATGGGAGGCAGACTTTGGCATGAGTCCAAGCCTTGGCTCACTTTACCCACTGGCTGTGACCACAGGCAAGTCACCTAACTGAGTCTTACCTCCTTGTCTTTAAAATGGGAGCAGTGGCCAGGCATGGTGGTTCATGCCTGTAATGCTAGCACTTTGGGAGGCTGAGGCAGGCAGATCACTTGAGGTCAAGAGTTCAAGTCCAGCCTGGCCAACATTGTGAAACCCTGTCTCTACCAAAAAAATACAAAAATACAGGCATGGTGGTACATGCCTGTAGTCCTAGCTACTTGGGAGGCTGAGGTGGGAGAATTGCTTGAACCCAGAAGGTGGAGGTTGCAGTGAGCCGAGATGGCACCACTGCACTCCAGCCCGGGCAACAGAGTGAGATCCTGCCTCAAAAAAAAAAAAAGGAGGGCCAGTGACACTTACGCCTGGGGAAGATGCAGGATTCCAACGTCTCGCATGTGGCAAGTGCTGTCCAGGGTCTCACCCCTCTCAGAGGCTCAACAGAGCCCGTTCCCTGCTTGACTGCGCTATGTCTGTTGGCTGATAGTCTGTATTGCTGGATTTTTCAGATTTTGGTGCCTGCCCAATCTCTCGCTGTCCCCTCCTCAGCTCTCAGTAGCTGCCTGTCGGCCTCAGGGGTGGTGTCCTGGCTGAGCCAGCCTCTGGCCCCACCTGGCCCACTCCTTGAGGTCTGCGTGGCCTTCTCAGGACCCTCGATTTTGGGGACCCAAGGCCCCAATGTGCATGTTAACCCTTGTTAATGGGCCCCATGGATGGGTCAGCTGTGAGAGGAGCCGTCTAGGACTTAGGGCCGGACGCTGGTAGAGAGGCTTGGGATTTGCAGTGCCATCTCCAGCTGTCTTTCTGAAGCACACAGGGGCTGTCGTGGGACTCAGATCACCTCACAGTCCCTGTAAGTTGACTTCGATGCCTACATGATTGGTTGCATCTGCCTTTAATCTCCCCATTCTCAGAGGTTCAGGTGCAGTGAGGGCCTGACAATGA
The DNA here is from genome assembly GCF_000951045.1 of Mandrillus leucophaeus. NCBI lineage: Eukaryota > Metazoa > Chordata > Mammalia > Primates > Cercopithecidae > Mandrillus > Mandrillus leucophaeus. The sequence continues at coordinate 549,846 of NW_012104432.1, read as the reverse complement.
GGATTCCTCCCGCTGTGGTGGTTCTGGGAGAATGCTCCCCTGAGTGTGCTGCAGTGAGGGCCTGACAGTGAGGATTCCTCCCCCTGTGGCGGTTCTGGGAGAATATGCTCCCCTGAGTGTGCTGCAGTGAGGGCCTGACAGTGAGAATTCCTCCCCCTGTGGCGGTTCTGGGAGAATATGCTCCTCTGAGTGTGCTGCAGGCAGGTGATTTCTGGATTTCACAGGCAGCCTGTGATCTCAACTTTCAAAGGGGTGCAGGTGATGGAAGTAGAAGTAGTGATTGCTCCTACCCGTCTCCGGCCTGAGTGCACAGAACCAGAGGCTCCTCCAAGCCGGAAGATTCCGCACGTCCTCTAACCCCATTCACCTGGGAGATGCCGAGCCCGGGGCTCAGGATCTTAAACGCCATCCTGGGGGTGCTTTCAGCTGGTGGAGACAGAGCCGGGGCAAACCCAGCTGCTCTCTGTGCGACCCGGGGCATTTCTCCACACCAGGGCAAACCCAGCTGCTCTCTGTGCGACGCGGGGCATTTCTCCACACCGGGGCAAACCCAGCTGCTCTCTGTGCGACCCGGGGCATTTCTCCACGCCACGGAGAGACTGGAAAATGTGGCTCTCCCGAGGAAGGTGGAGACCTCGCGTGTCAAATGCCTGCTGTGCATTGGGAGTTTCGCCTGTAGTGTCGCGTGGGATACTACAGAGCATTTTGCAGGAAGGCAGAGCACTGAAGACGTTTGTTCAAAGCCACATAATTGAATTCAAGACCGAGCCCAAAATATTTCTCAGTAGTAACGTCAGCTACCACCTTACGCACCATCTCAGCTTACCTTCCCAGTGACCCTACAGGATAGACATTATTATTCCTGCTTCACCGAGAAGGAAACGGAGGCTCAGAGGGATTAAGACACTTGCCCAAGTTTGCGACAACAGCACGCCTTAGTCAGGTATGGGGCAAGGTCCGCTCGACTCCTCAGTCTGTTCCCTCCTCACTGTTCTCTAAGTCTTTCTCTCTGCACTGAGTAGGCCCTCACAAATGTATCTGATGTATTTTGTCCCCCTTGCCAGTGATTTATGTTTATGAAAGTAATTGGTCATCATGCATAAATGGTGTAAGCTAATGTTCTGTGTTGTGAAACACTGTGTGGTTTACAGGACAGCTCTGTAGTTTTTCACCTGACTGTCCCAGCAAGGCTGTCCATAGTTTTTGTAGATTTGGGATCTAGACCTAGAGAAATTCAGCTAACTTGCCCAAGGTCACATGCCTGACCTTGACCTTGACCTTTGTCAGTGGTGGAGCTTGGTTCAACCTTTCTACCTTTTCAGCAGTTTGGTTATAGGAACCAATACAATTCTTCTTCATTTGCTTACAGCAGTTCAAGGTGCGTTTCTTCGTTTACAATGGAGGGTCCTGACGAACGTCTGTGACGTACGCTGGACTTGTGGGTGGGGAAGGCCTGGGAAGTCCCGCCGGCCTCGGTCGGGTGGCCGTCCTGAAGGAGGCTTCCTCTGCTGTCCTCAGGCGGGTCTGTGGCCCTTATGCTGTCTGGCCGGTGTCAACAGGACGGGGCCTGGTCAATGCGTCCATTTCTAGTCTCTTCTCAAGGGCGGAGGTTTCCTGACCACAACAGGAGAAGTGGAAACATTTCTAAACCAGAAATGTAGACAAACTGGTATGTTTTTGTGGACTCGGTACTTTAAGGTAGAGAGGAAATAGAGACTTTTTTTAAAAGTCTAATTTCTGACCTGACAATTCCCCTTTAAATACTTTATTACTTTTTAAAATTGCTTTCCATGTCCCCAAGAAAAATTATCCCTACAGTGACAAATGGCTTGTTTGTCATGGGATCCAATTGTGCTTATAGTTAACTAATATAAGAGTTTGGGCTAATATAAAAAAGGTTGAAAAAAAGGTGCCTTTCTCTAAACCAATTATTCTTTCCTTTCCCATATTGCATTACCGGGAGTCACCATCATGGGACCTCGTATATTCCTTTTTCATGAGCCACATTTTATTTCTTTATCCTCCTCTTTTCTGGGATTCCACATTGCAGGCCCCGTTGCCTACGGAGAGTAGACAGGAGCCCGGGCGAGGCAGGCCGGAGAGTGCCCAGGAGCACTGAGGCCATTTTAAGTGAAGATTATCTCTCTGGAGCAGTTCTTTGGGAAAAGATGAAAGCCGATTCTCAATTGATTCTCATCCTTCTTTAGATTGATTTAACCCTGAATCCAGTTCACCCTCCTTCTCCCACAGGGGCCTGGAAATGGGCTGTGCCGCCTTCTGAGCCCAGAGTGCCAGCTCTCGCCGTTCCCTCAGTCACCCCCTCACCTCCTCTCTCTCCTTACTGCATTTTTAATACTTTCTTTCCTTTCCTGGGGAAAAAAAAAAAAAAAAACCCATGAGAGAAAAAGAATCTTTTCTCCATCTGGTGTTAAGAAAGCTTGCAGGAGATCAAAGCCACAGATCCAAAGATGCCTTCCCGCTACTCATCCATCTCTTTGGCCCATTTAAATATTTTAGCAAATAAATGTCAAGTCAATAAAGCTACCGGATCAGAGGATGCCTGTAAATTATTCGTAGAAAATAATTCAACTCTCTTGATATGCACTGTTATCTCCCCCACGAAACACACCCACACAGCAAGAAAACGTCCGGCAACACCCCACCGTCTCAAGGTGAGGAAGATAAATAGCAGCTGAACACAGGCCTGGCTGGTTCACGGAGGGAGAGACGTGATTGATGGCGCTGGTTTGAGTAACCTGCGCTGCATCCTCACGCACCCTCCTACCGGTGACAGCCCAGGAGCCGATGGGGAGAACTTGAGCATCGCCTGACCCACAGCCTAATCCTCATGCCTGGGCTGTGGACTCCTCGAGGCTGCAAAGTCTCCCGTCACTTTTCATGCTTCCACCACCATGCCTACTGTATGGCACATAGTAGAAACTCTAAATTTTGAGAATTCCTCATTTATGAATGGGCAGAACCTTCTCCCTTTCCCCCTCAGGTCTGCTGTGTAGCTCCTCACTCCGCGTGGTGCCGGGGAGACTGACCAGTGGATCGCATCAGTCTGGCCCCTTGGCCTCCGAAGAGGGTGCCGAGCAGGAGGAGATGGGGTGGGCGTGTGTGCTCCCAGCTGCTTGCAGCCGACCTGCCCCACAGAGCGGGAGGGCCATGGCCTTCTCCCTGCTCACGGCCTCTCCCCTTGCCCTGTAAGCCTGGACCGCTGCTGCTGGCCCCCGGGGCCTCATGGTCCTGCTTTGTTCCTTGCACTCTGTCCACGCCATTGAGAACAGTGTCTCTGACGCAGCCCCTTCACCAGCAGGGTGGAAGGTGCCATGAATTTTCCGCTGACATCCTGACTGGCACGATTAACAGTGTTCTAGGCGGTGGTGGTCTCGTCTGTTTGTTTTTGGGACAGGCTTATTTTTACTCCTTTGAGAAGATAAATTTGAGAAGATAGGTTTAGGAGGTTAGTGAGGAAACAGTGTTCTTTTTCTGGGACCAGATTTGCCAGATAATTTTTCCATTTCCCTCCGGGTCTTTGAGCCGCACTCTGTTCTGTGTTGAGGGAGCACCGGGTACTGTAGGGGGTATGAAGTCAGGCAGGATTCCTGGCTCGAAAGCGCTTCTTGCAGGGTGCAGGAGTCTGCACACATGCTTCCACGGAAGGTTCCACACCCACGTGGCCCCCGTGTGCTGCTGTCGCCTGGGCGGCCTGCTTTCCTCTCTAGAGTGGGACTTCCCTGAAGGCAGAGCTGGGCATTTCTCATCTGGGCGCTCCCAGGAAAGACTGAAGTCTGGCTCCTGAATCCGCACCCAGGAAAGACTGAAGTCTGGCTCCTGAATCCGCACCCAGGAAAGACTGAAGTCTGGCTCCTGAATCCGCACCCAGGAAAGACTGAAGTCTGATTCCTGAATCCGCACCCACGAAAGGTTTGTTGAATGAATGCTCAGGGTTCAGGAGATGCCAATACCAAATTTTGCTGCTTTTCAGAGCCAGGATAGGTCCCACGATGAAGCATTTAGATGCTTCTGCACCCAGTGTGATCAACACTGCTAGAATTGCAGGTTTTAATAGACGATGAGTGGTCTGGCTGATTCAGATATGATACTATGCAGTTTTCTTCTCTGAAACAAGTTTTCTGGTATAAACTTTGTTACTGTATAGAAGTAACAAAGTAAGCCAGGTGCAGTGGTTCACACCTGTAATCCCAGCACTTCGAGAGGCCAAGGCCGGTGGATCACCTGAGGTCAGGCGTTCGAGACCATCCTGACCAATATGATGAAACCCTATCTCTACTAAAAATACAACAGTGAGCCGGGTGTGGTGGCGGGCATCCCAACTACTTGGGAGACTGAGGCAGGAGAATCGCTTGAACCTGGGAGGTGGAGGTTGCAGTGAGCCAAGATCATGTCATTGCACTCCAGCCTGGGCAACAAGAGCGAAACTCCGTTTAAAAAAATAAAAAAAAATAAAAAGAAGTAACAAAGTAAAATACTAGTTACTGGCTTTAAATATTCCATAGAAACTACACCATTAACAATAGAAAGTTGTCAGAAATGTGAATTTCTTCCAAGTGTGTGTCATATTTGTCAAGCCCCGAGTTGAGATAGGAGAACCCTGCCTGTTATCTTACATTAAAAGGAAGGCAACTGCGTAAAATGCTCATAAAAGTTCTCCTGTTGTTTGTGATCATGGTAATACGATTTATATTTTCCATTTTAGAGGCTTCAAATCTATATATGATTATCACTAACAATAATTCACCATGTTCAAAATCAGAAAGCCTGTCATTTTATATCTTTCAAGCCCCATCTCTTTAATTTGAGATTGCTGGGTGAGCCTCTCTGCTGAGATGATATGCTTTAACTTTTAATATCTTTTTCATTGGATGAAATAATGAGTATTTTTGAATGCTTTGCCCATTAATTAGTGGTGTTGCACTCCTGCTGAGAATAGAAAGGTGTGCATATACATTCTTTTTAGAAAACTCATTGCAACATTCTAAAAATTGGAGTTACTATAAACAGAATTTTCAAAAGTAGAAGTGAGGGGTAAGGAAATTAGAGTGGGAAGAATGACATGATAACGACAGTACCATCACCACCACCACCACCACCACCACCACCATCATCATTGCCATCACCGTCACCACCATTATCATAATCCTTGTCTTCATCATCATTATCACCATCACCACCACCATCACCATCACCACCACCACCACCATCATCTTTGCCATCACCACCATCATCTTTGCCATCACCATCACCACCATCATCATAATCATTGTTTTCATCATCATTATCACCACCACCATTATCTTTGCTGTCACCATCACCACCATCATCATAATCCTTGTCTTCATCACCATCACCACCACCATCATCAGCATCATCACCATCTTCTTCATCAGGACACTAGTAATAATACTGACACTTATTGACTCCTTACTCTGTGGCAGGTGCTGTGATAAGCATGTTTCATGTAATCTTTCACCTTTGCTATAACCTTTGAGGTAGGTAGAGTCTTACTGCCATTTTACAGATGAGGAATATGAAGTACAGGGAAGTTTAAATAAATTGGCCAAAGTGTCTAAGCCAGCAGCTGGTGGAGCTGAAATTTAAACCTAGCACTCTGACCCTAGAGTGTGTTTTCTTAACAATTAAGCTAATCAACTGGTATAGCTGTGAACACATTGGCATTTCATTTGTATAATAACACCTTATCATTAAAAGGCAGGTCAGGCGTACATAACCTCTTTGCTACAGCTAGTGAAACAAAGTCCCAGACATGGAGGAAACAGTTGTGTCTTCTCTGTGCAACTTCCCTCCTTTGCGTGATCCCTGTGCTTCCTCCTCTTCAGAGGTGTCCGTTCCCCTCAGATCTTTCCCTCTCGGAATTCTGAGCACTTAACAGTTCAGTGGGAAGGGCACACAGGACACATCTTCATGACTTCTGACTCCATGATGCAGAATGATGCTCCCCATTTCCCAAGCCATCCTGCAACTCTGCCCTCAGGAAACTTTGTCCTACTCTGACACTGGGTGTGGCCACAGGACTTGCTTTGCTGATGGGACAGAGATAATCTTGATGTCCACCGAGGATGGAAAAGTTGCTCGTGGATTTCTGCCTCTTCCTCTGGACCCCTGCTTGCTGAGGGAATTGAGGGACAAGGGGAGGAGAGCTGAGTCCTCCATCTAGGCCCAGGATGGTAATCTCGGGTGCATGGGCAAATCCAGCCAAGAGCAGTGCACCTGTCCTGCAGGCACTAGACCTGTGAACAAGAATAAATGATTGTTGTTTATTTTTATTTTTTCTATGGCTTTGGGATTTCTTTTTTTTTTTTTCTGCTTCTGTTGCCTTTTAAAAAACTTTTAAGTTCAGGGATAGAAGTGCAGGTTTGTTCCACAGGTAAACTTGGTCTGGGCGTTCGTTGTACAGACCATTTCATCACCCAGGTTCTAAGCCTAGTAACCGTTAGTTATTTTTCCCAATCCTCTCCCTCCTCCCACCATCTGACAGGCCGCAGTATGTATTGTTCCCCACCATGTGTCCATGTATTCTCATCATTTAGCTCCCACGTATAAGTGAGAAGATGTAGCACTTAGTTTTCTGTTCCTGAGTTAGTTTGCTAAGGATAGTGGCTCCAGTTCCATCCATGTCCCTGCAAAGGACATGATCTTATTCCCTTTTTATGACTGCATAGTATTTCATCATGTGTATGTACCACATTTTCTTTTCTTTTCCTTTTCTCTCTCTTTTTTTTTTTTTTTTTTTCTCTCCCTTTTTTTTTTTTTTTTTTTTGAGACGGAGTCTCGCTCTGTCACCCAGGCTGGAGCTCAGTGGCCGGATCTCAGCTCACTGCAAGCTCCACCTTCTGGGTTCACACTATTCTCCTGCCTCAGCCCCCCGAGTAGCTGCGACTACAGGTGCCCCCCACCACACCTGGCTAATTTTTTGTATTTTTAGTAGAGACAGGATTTCACTGTGTTAGCCAGGATGGTCTCAATCTCCTGACCTCATGATCCACCTGCCTCAGCCTCCCAAAGTGCTGGGATTACAGGTGTAAGCCACCGCATCCAGCCATATGTACCACATTTTCTTTATCTAATCCACCATTCATGGGAGCCTAGGGTGATTCTATGTCTCTGCTATTGTGAATAGTGCTGCGATGAACATACGCATGCATGTGTCTTTATGACAGAATGATTTATATTCCTTTGCGTATACACCCAGTAATTGGATTGCTGGGTTGAACGGCATTTCTGTCTTTAGATCTCTGAGGAATCATTACACTGTCTTCCACAAGGGCTGAACTAATTTACACTCCCACTGACAGTGTATACTTGTTCTCTTTTCCCCACAATAGTTGTTATTTGAAACCACTAAGTTTGGGGTGGCTTATTATGCAGCACTATCATGGCAATTGGTAGCTGATGCAGCATCTAGATAATTTCCAAGTTACGATGGTTCAACTTAATGATTTTTTGACTTACAATGAATTCGTGGGGGTATTAAGTTCATTTTTGACTTATGATATGTTTGATTTACAATGGATTTATTGGGACGTAACCCCATCTTAAGTTGAGGAACCTCTGTATAATTGGAATCAAAGCCTTACAGCAAAGGAACGGAGCAGGACACAGACGAGCTGTCAGGCACGGGGCTTTGGTAGGGACTGAGGATGTGCACACATGAGGTCCTCCTGAGCCTCTGGCTGCCTCCTGAGGTCCAGCTGTCCCTGGGCCCTGGGCTGCCCTCCCCATGCTGGAAAAGGCTGTCGTTGTCTTTCTCCCCACTGCACTGACTCTTCAATCTGATGCCCTACTTTTATTTTCTGTCCAGACAATTGTTAAACTTTAGAGAAGGACACAAATGCCTGTGCACAGAGATTGTGAAAACAGATAGTGTGTGGCGTAAAGTGGCTGCCCACGGACTGGCTTTGTCTCCATTATTCCTTGAACAGGGGCTGATGTGAGCTGGAATTAGCAACTCGTTGAGACGAGGTAGCTGCTTGTGTCTAGCTGAACAGTCACCGAGAGTGAGGCCGCCCGGTAACCCTCCACTCAGGGTGCAGAAATGAAGGCCAAGGAGCCCTGGGATTCAGGGGTTTGTGCAGCCCTTGGAGCTGGGGGAGCTGGGTTCTGTTTTCAACCTTGATTCTGTTTTATGGTGGCACCTGGGACAAGTGACCCGTCCTCTCGGCACAGATACCTGACCACCTGTGTTGCTGCCATTCTTCCTCCCTGTCCCCCGCTGCATTTTTCCCAGTGTTTGCCGACATGCATCTGATGCTGCTGGCATCCTGCTGCTCCTCCGCCTCGGGCAGCTGGGCATCCACTTGTGGGAACAGAGGCCTGGACAGCAGATCCCTGCTACCCCCAGGCTGGGATGGTGCCTGGAGTGCTCACTGTGGAGTGAGCACAGCGCCCCACCTAGGAACAGCAGAGATTGGGGTCACTGTTGCTGAGGTTCCAGTGGGGAGACCCCCCACCCCCCCCCACCACCCGCCGTTGGCTGGCTAAGTGGCCTCAGCAGCGACCGTGCTGCTTTCCGGTTCTCTTCTGTGGAGGAGCAGAGCTCCATCAGTGGTGCCTACTCTTCTCAACCCAAGAAACACCTTTCGTTATTATTGTTTTTAACCCTTCTCTCTCTCCCTTCCTCTAATTTCAGGAGCAGAAGAAATTTATTAACTAGATGATAATGTTTATTAGGAAATAATTTGTTCTCTTTTCATCAACCAAATTTACACTCCTCATCAGAGCCCATGAGCAGCGGGGTTCCTGGTGTTACCTTCCCACAGCGACAGTTTCCCCACTTGGGAAGAGCAGGTGGTTCTGCGAGCTCCGGCAGAGCCGGGGAAGGTGTGTGCTCTTGCTCTGGGCTGGAGGCTGTGGTGTTGCTGCTGCCTTCGTTGCTGAGGGACCTGGGGCCAGGCTGAGTGAGACTCACTCCTGTTTCCTTCAGCTCACGTGTACTGTTTTTTCATGAATACAAATTTTAGGTGTTCCTTTCCATTTCCTAAATACCCCAATCTGTCGGCCCAGTGCAAATGGAAATACAGGACTTTTTGGAAAAAAAAAATTAAGAATTTCAAAATGCGACAGCAGATTCTTAAACGAAGCATGGAGCCTTCTGAACACAGAGGCCCTGTTCTGGGCCTGTTCTGTTCCTGTTTTTCTCGGTGTTTCTAAAGAGGCGTAATTTATCAAGTGGATGTTCTAAGTAATACTGGATAGATAATGTTTCCAAAGCGCATGACAAATCAGGGTGCCAAATACTATATAGGAAAATAGGAATTGCTTAAGGAAAATTTTCCTAATTCATTTTCTGAAGGTGGTTTTTTTCTCTTTCTACAATCAGATGATGTAAGTATTTACCATGCATACTGGTAATGGTACAAGTAACATTGGCATTAGTAAAATCATTAATTTCATTGCAAATATATTTTTATTTACATAAATATCAATGCCATTAGCATGTGGAACTATTATAGATTTATGTTCTTCCTCCCTCCCTCTCTTTCTTCTTCCCTCCCTCTCTTTCTTCCTCCCTCCCTCCTTCCTACTTTTCTTCCTCCTTGTGGGGTGAGAGCTGAGAAGAGAGCAATCAGTCCAAGAGAAAGAGGAGACAGGGCTCATCACCTGCACTCTGCTCCCCAGATGTTCATGCTGCTCGCTCCCCCAACAAACTGGGCTCCTCCTCCAGTTCACCCTGCCTGGATTCTTACCTCACCTGGACTCCTCCTCCCAGGTGTTATGAGGACTAAATTATATAAAGCAGGTGATGTGCTTTGTCAGTTGTTTGCTTCATAATGCATGCCGAGCTCATTGAGGTCTTTTTTGTTGGTAAGAAAGTAGCAAAGAAACCAAGACCTGTTGAGTGTGGCAGGTTTGCCAGGCAGTCGTTTGAGGTTTCTTTTCAGTTCCATCTGCGAAAAGTTGCATGGCAGGCTCAGGGGGCAGTGCCCATATTGACACGGTACCCGGATCATAGGGCAGTCTTGACTTTGCAAGGGAGTCTGATGGTCAGGACAAGGACAGACATGTAGGTGGAACCATGACCCTCACTTGCTCCCAGGCTGGAAGGTTGTGCTCTACGGACCCTGTGGTCCCGGCAATGCTCCCCAGGAACTCTCTGCCTTCGTTACCCACTTGTACCCTGGTTCTGCTCATTCTATTTTCTTGGCGTAAATTCATTGCACCTGAGACTCTATCAATTACAGAATAAATTTCACTGGGTAATGGAGAAGAAACAGCAGAATAATTGTCATCGAAATGACCTTTATGTGAATAAAGTTTTACTAAAAAAATAGAGCTCTTCTGAAATCCTCCCACAGTATCAAACACCTACCTAAGACTATCCTCATGATTTTATTTTCCTGAACATGGTCACTCTGTTGATACTTGCCGTATACGGGGCCTATTAGAGAACGCTGTTGGCATGGGCTGCTAATTTTTCAGGAGTTGCATCCTGGAAGACATGAATCTTTCTGATAATCTCAGGTGTGCAGTTTATTTGAAGCACTGAGCACCTGCATTTGTCAAAACTCTTTTGACAGTTTATGTGATCCCTTTCACCTAAGCTTAAGAAAAATCCAGGAAGCCTGAGGGGGCACGTGGGCTCTGGGGACAGCTGGTGCCAAATGCTCTCCTCGAATCTCTCCCCCTTCCCATCTGGTGGGTCTGCTCACCTCTGCTTGGCTTTATTCTTGAACAAGCTTCTCCAAGTGGCAGTAAGATGGCTACTGGCTGCCATGTGTCACTCGTGCCTAGAGAGATCTCAGAGAAAAGAGACAGCCTTTCACTTTCAGATCTGCCCAAATTCCTAAAAAGATGTTCACTAATTGGTCTGCTTTGAGTCCCATGCTTGCCATGGAAACACGTGGCCTAGGTGGGAGGTGGTGGGAGTGGGGGTGAGGGTCAAGGGTGGCCAAACCCAGACAACACAGATGTGTGGAATTGTTCTAGGCTGGAGGAGAGGGCTTTCTCCAGAGGAAAGAATACTGAGCAGACAACACTAATGTCAACCCCACTAGTTATTCCAAAAGGGATCATCTTTTTAAAACAAAAAATTTAGAAGGACAGAAGGATTCCAAGGAGTGGGCCCCAGAGACTCAAGTTTTGGGTACCATATGGCATTGAAGTACTTTGTAAGCAGAAGGAATGGTTTCCTGGTTGATTTGGAGGAGATTTTCACAGTATTGAATCTTCAGAAGGTTTAGTGATGTATATCAACCAATCAGGGATATTCATTAAGTCACTGGCACTGTGTATGAGAGGCATGGTCAATCAGAGTCATAAGATGTTTCATTATTAGGAGTTGTGCAAATACCAATAATGCCAACAAAACAACTGTGAAAAATAGAATCCAGGAAAATAATGGTTTGCCAGAATTTGTAATATCGACCGTTGGTTGCTGGGGGAGTTGAGAGGCTAGGGAGAGGCGCGAAGGCTGAGACAGCAGGGAGGGTCCTGGGAGATGTGAACCCAGTGCCGGAGGAAGGGCAGGGTGAGGAGAAGAGCTGATCAGTCCTGATCAGCCACAAAGCCTCCTCAGGGCCTGCCCTTCGATCCTTTCCCTGCCTGTGGCTCTGAGCCATCCATTGTATCGGAGTTTGTGGGTTCCACTTAATGGAGAACTTGTAATATTTTTGGCTTTGTCATTTGTTGTGCTTCTGCAGAACTGCGTTTGAAGTTCCCTCTTGCTTTGCTCTGAGTTGGGTGATGTAGTGACCACATCCTGGCCATCAAAGCTGGTCTCTGAGCACCGTTTGCAAGAGAGAGCTTATCAAGAAATGGGCTTCTTGTCTAGTGGATTGGGCCGTCTTAGTCCCTCTTCTGTTGCTTGTAGCAAACTTTAAAGAAAACCACTTGAAACTGAGTAGTTTATGAAGAAAATGAATTTCTTTCTTAAGGTGACAGAGGCTGAGAATTCCCAGGTTGAGGGGCCGCGCCAGCTGAGAGCCTTCTTGCTGTGGGGACTCTCTGAGGAATCCCGAGGCAGCCCGGGCTGTCCCTGGCAGGGAGGTTGGACGTGCTCACGTGCCCAGGCCCCTCTTCTTTTTATAAAGCCAACTGTCTTACTCCCATGACAACCCGCTAATCCATTTATCCCTATGAGTGGTGAATCCATTCAAGAGGGTAGGGCCCTCACGACCCAGTCACCTCTTAAATTCCCCACCCCTTGTTGGGGATCAAATTTCAATTTGAGTTTTGGAGGGGACAAATATTCACACTCCAGCATGGACCATGGTGTCATAGTTGTTATGCTTGGGGAAAATGAGTCTTTTTTGTTTCAACACCTTGAGATGAAAGAGCGTAAGTTTTTAGTCTTTGTTTTCTAATGTCATCTAGGCAACGTTTTTGGCTAATTCCTTTTAGCATTGAAACATCGATTCTATAGCTTAGACCTGTGTTTATGTAAAGAAAGACAACTAGTATTAGCAAAGTGTGTATTGTGACAGACATTGGTTATTAATGGCTACAGTAGGATTTTGACAAGTTGACAGATGGCTAAAAGTGTTAAAGGGTTTCTGGAAAGCATCTGTCAGAGTTTTGAGGAAACTCAGTGAGGATCACCTCTTGATGGCCTTCCTGGAGGAGGGAAGTGTTGGCGCAGGGGCAGAGGAAGATGTCAGTCTTCTGCTTCCTGGTAACAGAAGGCAGTCTGGCGTCAGGACGCCTGGGTCCTAGATTCAGTTCTGATGCCAACTGTGACTTGGGCAAGTTTATAGAACTATCTGGCCTCAAAATTCCTCATCTCAAAATATGGTACTGGATCCTTTTTTACCTAAATTCATATGGTTTTGTGATTGAGCCCCATTGAAGTAGTTCAATTCTCTGCCACTTAATACCTGAATGTGAAGGTGGCCTGTTTTCTCCAGGGCCCAGGTGTGGGTCTCTGCTGGAAGGTGGAGGAGATGAGCCTCTGAAGGCATCAAAAGGTCGCTTAGCACTGAGGCCACACGTCACCAGGATTCTTCTCATTCAGAAAGGAAGAGCCTCCTTGCCCATGCAGTCAGAGATCCGAGGCTAAGCTTCGGTGTTGGCTCTGCTGTTGCCCAGCCATGTGCCCTGAGCACACCGTTTGCCTTCTGGGGCCCAGTGTCTCCCACAATACGGTGAGGGCTGGGCCACGTGACCTTGAAGGTGGCCTCTGATTTCAGCAGTCTGTGCTTACTTGCTTTCCTCTGTCCTCAAGAACCATGCTCAGAAGCTGCAATCCTTCTTCATTATTATATTTTCAGATAGATTCTCATTGCCCGAAGGAGGTGCAAAATGCATCCAAATTTCTTTTTAAAATAAAAGTGAATTAACATTTGATTTTATTTGGATATACAGATACTGATAGAGAAATATGTTTAGATGTATTTTGAGGTGAAAAAAGCAGGTAAGACTTTGTGTACCTGATGCCCTTTTTTTTTTTTTGAGACAGAGTTTTGTTCTTGTTGCCCAGGCTGGAATGCAATGGTGCGATTTCGGCTCACTACAACCTCTGCCTCCTGGGTTCAAGTGATTCTCCTGCCTTAGCCTCCCTAGTACCTGGGATTACAGGCGTGCACCACCACACCCAGCTAATTATTTCTATTTTTAGTAGAGATGGGGATTCACTATGTTGGCCAGGCTGGTCTCGAACTCCTGACCTCAGGCGATCCACCCGCCTCAGCCTCCCAAAGTGCTGGGATTACAGGCGTGAGCCACTGCGCCCGGCCCCGATGCCATTTTTGTAAGAAGAACAAACTTCTCTGAACATATTTTCAGGGGAAAAGTCTGGAAGGATAGACACCAGAACTTTCCCAGTAGCAGTAAGATTTGGAGTTGCTTAATTTACTTTACTTTTGTTTTGTTTTGTTGTATTTTCTACCTTTTCTATAATGACTATATTTTACTTAGAAAAAAATTGGGGGTGTGGAATTTTATTTTGTTCGTTTCAGGACGCATGTCGACCACTATCGGAGACAGCCCTCGAGGGCAGTTTCTATTGTCTTAGATGCGTGGCCTACCGCTTTTTAACTCTGTTTTAAAATTTTAAATATACTCAGAAAAAGAGGAACAGCATAATAAACTCAGGTATCCATTGCCCACCTTCAATCATTCTCAATATTTCATGGATTTTCTTCTATCTACCTATCACTTCTTTTTATTTTGTAGGAATATTTTCCAGCCAATCCCAGATATACCATTTTACCCCTAATACTCCAGTTTATCTTTAGAAGTTAATTTTGTAAACATAGCATCATGGTACCTAACAAAATAAGCAGTGCATTAGTATCATCGATGTATGGTTCAACTCTCCCTGGCTGTCTCTTGGAGACAATTGGATATAATTTTGTACTTGGGAAGACACACATGCCTAAGGGAGGGAGGGTACACAGGTGAGGAGCTTTGGAACAAGGGCCTCACTTGACTTGCTTGGGCACTGGGTGCCTTTGGTGAGACTGTTGGATTCCAGACCCCAGGTGCTTGCTTCGTTATTGTAAGAGAACGTATTAGTCAGGGTTCTCTAAAGGTACGGAACTAATAGGACAGAAGAATAAATTAAGAGGAGTTTATTAGGGGAATTGACTCACACGATCACAAGGTGAAGTCCCACAATAGACCATCTGCAGGCTGAGGAGCAAGGAAGCCAGTCCAAATCCCAAAGCCTCAACAGTAGGGAAACTGACAGTGCAGCCTTCAGTATGTGCCTGAAGGCCCGAGGCCCTCTGGCAAATCACTGGTGTAAGTCCAAGAGTCCCAGAGGTGAAGAACGTGGAGTCTGATGTTCGAGGGCAGGAAGCATCCAGCATGGGAGAAAGATGAGGCCAGTCTAGTCCTTCCACGTTCTTCTGCATGCTTTATCCTAGCCATGCTGGCAGCAGATTGGATGGTGTCCACCCAGATTGAGGTGGGTCTGCCTCTCCCAGTCCGTGGACTCAAATGTTTAGTTCCTTTGGCCACACCCTCACAGACACACGCAGGAACAATACTTGTCATCCTTCGATCCAATCAAACTGACACTCAGTATTAACCATCACAGAGAATAGCATTGTGCTTGCTTGAAAATTGAGGAAAGAAGCATGTCATTACTATTATTATTATTTTTGTGTACATAGTAGGCGTATATGTTTATGGGGTACATGAGATGTTTTGGTACGGGTGTGCAATGTGAAATAAGCGCATGGCAATTAGGTTGATGATTCCCTGATGTGCAAGGGTCACCCCCTAGAGCCAAGGCCCAGAGGTGGATTTGCGGGGAGCGTCAGCTTCCGAGATGTCCAGGTGCACTTGCTGAGGGCAGGGCAGGCTTTCCTGAGCTTCCCGATGTCTGCAGATAGAGCAGGATTTGAATAAGAGCCCTGGGCCATCCCGCAGGGACAGTGTCTGTCTCGGAGATCTTGGGGATCTCCCAGAAGGCCCATGGCTTTGCTTTGGAATGCATCCCAGTGTCTGCCAGCCCCCCTAAAGCATTGCTACGGCGACGGGGAGTGCGGGGACCCGTGAGGCTCACAAAGCCATGGAGGCACCGGAGCAGCGTCAGGGATGGCTTTCCTTTCCCACATGGCGCTGCATCTATCATTTAGGGGATGTTCACGTATTTCCCTTCTTAAAAACCGTGGTTTTGGTACAAAATGCTATGAAATAGAGCCCATAGAGGATAATTCGGAGGATCAGCAGGTACGGAGGAAAGCTCAGGGCCGCCTGGCTGTGGACGCGATGATGTGGGGCGGCCTCCTCTGAGGGGCCATCCCGAGGCCGAGTCCCAGGGCCAGCTGCAGTGAGTAAGGGCCACGCCAGGAGCCTGCTTTGGGTCAGACCCAGCTCGTCATCCTGTGGCTCCGTTTAGGACGATGGCCATCAGCTCCCAGGATGAGTGGCCAGTACCCTGCCTGGTGCCTGGTGGGGGCGATGAACCCCGCGCTCCTCCAATCAGGGGGCTATGGGCTTGCAGCCAGGGCTCGGCGGGAGAGAGACCCCTGCCCTGAGCTCGCCATGGGGCACGGGATGGGGTGGGAGGGGATGTGAGTGGGTAAATGGTTTGCGCACCTGCTGTGTACCAGGCCGGCACCGGCTCCCTCACAGGGGCGAGCGGCCAGAGCGCGCAGGGGCAGAAAGTGTGTTTGTGGGCCCCGCTCACCCTCCTCGGGCAGCTTCAGGCGGCAGCAGCCACAGGCAGGCAGAGTGACGATGAGCAGGCGCTGCTTCACGATGTGGGGGGCGCGGTGCTGCTGTGAGATCCGGGCATCGGCGTCACCTCTCCACACAGCCACTCCACTGCACCCCAACAGAGCATGCACCGCACTGCGTCCCGACAGAGCAGCCGCCACACCAGACCCCAGACACAGCGGCCACTGCACCGCGCACCGACAGAGTGGCCGCCCTCCCGTGCCCTGACAGGCCAGTGCACCCGTCCCGATAGAGAGGCCACCGCATAGCACCCCAACAGAGGCCACTCCACCGCACCCCAACAGAGTGCCACCCCACCATGTCCTGACAGAGCGTCTACCCCACCAGCCCCCAGACAGAGAGGCCAGGGCACTGCACCGCACCCTGACAGAAAGGCCGCCCCATGGTGCCCCAACAGAGCAGCCACCCCACCGCGCCCCGACACAGAGGCCACCCCGTGTGCACTGACAGAGAGGCCACTGCACTGCACCTCAACAGAGAAGCCATCCCACCCGCTTCGACGAGAGGCC
>NW_012104432.1:531833-532482 GCF_000951045.1 Mandrillus leucophaeus | reverse complement strand
ACCCCACTGCACCCTGGACAGAATGGCCACCACACCTGCCTGACAGAGAGACCACCCCACCACCGGCCACAGAGCAGTCACCCCACTGCAGAGATGAGGAGAGGCCTCCTGGGTAGGCCTGGGAGAAGCGGGAGCTTTGTCTACACACACACCACACACCATACACATCACACACCACATACATACATACACATACATCACACACATACATGCACACCACACATACAATACACACAACACACAAACACTATACACACAGCACACACCACATACATAAACACATACCACACATACACACATAAACATTACACACCATATATATCCACACAACACACATCACATACAGTATGCATACCACACAACACAAACTATACACATACTACACTCCACACACTACATACATACACACATTACACACCACACATCACACACCAGACACATACATATACACCACACACCACACATCACACACCATACACATGCATACACATACATTGCATACATACACACCACACATACAGTAAACACACCATGCAACACAAGCACTACACACACACCACATATATAAACCCATATCACACATATCCACACACCACACATCACATATCTAACATCACACATATACACCACACACATACATACACACCAC
>NW_012104432.1:528736-531743 GCF_000951045.1 Mandrillus leucophaeus | reverse complement strand
CATCACACATATACACCACACACA
This sequence comes from Mandrillus leucophaeus, assembly GCF_000951045.1. NCBI lineage: Eukaryota > Metazoa > Chordata > Mammalia > Primates > Cercopithecidae > Mandrillus > Mandrillus leucophaeus. Next base: position 531,719 of record NW_012104432.1, on the reverse strand, counting down.
TACATACACACCACACATACAGTACACACACCACATAACACAAACACTATACACACAGCACACACACACACTCCAAACACATCACACACCACACACATACATGCACACCACACATACAATACACACACCACACAAACACTATACACACCACACAAAACATACATGAACACACATCACATATATCCACATGCCTCACATCACACATATACATCACACACATACACACCACACATACAGTACACACACTATACAACACAAACTGTACACACAGCACACACACAGCACACACTGCACACATATACACCTTACACATCACACACCACATATATCACACACATACACACACCACAAACATAGACACCATCCATCACAGTGACACACTACACACATATATACACAGCACACAGCACACAGATACACACATCACACATATATATACATACCACACATAGAATACACATACCACACCACACAAACACTATATACACACCACCTACCACATACATAAACATGCACCACAGATACATACAGATACACTACACAATACTTACATCTACATACCACACACCACACATCATACACATCACACACCACACATCTACATACATGCATCACACATGCAATACACACACCACACACAACATACACACTGCACATACCATGTACATACCATGCAAAACAAATACTATACACACACCATACAGGCACATACATACCACACACCACACACATCACACACCACACACATACATACACACTACAAATACAATACATATGCCACACAACACACACTATATACAGAGCACACCTCACACACATACAAACATCACACACTACACACATACACACATCACACAATACACACATCACAACGCAAACACTATACACACACCACACACATACATACATATACACTACACACCACTTACATCCACACACCACACCACACATCACACACCACACACCTACATACACACATTACACATACAATGCACATACCATGCAAAACAAATACAATACACACACCACATACACCACACACCATACCCACACATACATACCACACACACCATACACCATACCCACACATACATACCACACACCACACACATTACACACCACACAATACATACCCCACATACAGTGTGCACACCACACAACACAAACACTATACACATACCACACACCACACACACCACATATATAAGCCACACACCACACACACTATACATACACACACCACACACACAGGATTGGTTGGTCTGATTTTGCTACTAAAAATCTGAATTATTAAAAATACTTCAAAAATAAGTGCAGTTGAATCCTTTCGGGAGGTCAGTGCGAACCTGGAAGAACTCTAATCACATGTAATTCAGTCATGGTCCATCAGGGCCTAATTTAGTGCATTGTTAAGAAAGACTGTAGTTAGCATTGCAATTATTTCTGTAGAAATAAGTGCTGCAAGGCTGAAGGAGACGGAAAGTTTTGCTTTCTTTAGGGGGCACTCTCCTCCTTTTAATTACCATTTATTTATTCAGCAATATTTATTGAGGACCTACTATGTAGTATTATTTCTTGAGTTCCTTCTATGTGATGCTGCTTGTTGAGTTACTATGTGGTTCTTCTTGTTGAGTGCCAATTATAGGGTGCTGTTTGTTGAGTACCTGCTATGGGTGTTATGTGTTGAGTGCCTACCATGAGTGCTATTTGTTGAGTACCTACTATGTGGTGGTGTTCTAAGTAAGTGCTAGGGCACAGTGGTGGAAAACACATCAAAAATCCCTGCCCTTTTGGAAGTTACATCCCAGTTTATAATCCAGTCATCCTGCTTGGCAAACCCTTAGTTTCTGGAGATTTCTGGTTTTCAGAAAAGGCTGTGACCCTCACACTGGAAAGGGCACGTGTGCCAGGCAGCCTGGGATGCTGTTGATCGTGATTATGATTCCTTGGGGCTTCTGAGCTGGCATGTGGGGTGGTGCAGAGGACCTGCCCTTTCACACCTTCCTGGAAACGGTTACTGTCTGTCACACAGAAGCTTTGGATGTGTTGTTGTCTGAGGGACCCTTGTAACCTAGTGGTGCAGATCTCATTATCCCTACTCTATAAACAGAAGACCTCCAAGAAGCTTAAATGCAACTCATCCAAGGTCACTGCTGCTGAGTGAATGATATGGGCCCAAGATAACTCCAAGTTCCGAGCCTTTTTGTGGGTAGTTTCCACTCACTGACTGCCTCAAGACCTGCATGAAATTTCGGTCTCTATCTTCCATTTGAAAACCAAACAGCAGTGACCAAAGGCTCCCTATCAGGTTCTGTTTGAACCAGCACCTGGGGAGGCTCAGCATCAGCTAGACGCAATTCACAGCAGGCAGTGCAGGCCCAGGTATGGCCACAGATGCTGCATCAGAACAGCTGGCAAGAGACTTGAAAAGACACACACAGACACACTCAACATACACACATGCACACGCACTGCGCAGATACACACCACACACATACACACACACCATATGTCTACACACATGCACACACCCTATGCGCATACACACCACACACACACCACACACCACCCACACTACACACATACACACCATACACATACACACCACACATACATACACACACAGCACACATATATGCCACACATACACACCACACACATGCACACACCTGCATTCCCACACCACACACGTACACACCACATATCCACACACATACACACCACACATGCACACACAACACACATACATACCACACACATGCAAACCACAACTACATACACCATACACATGTACACACCACATATTCACACACACACACAGCACACACATACACACCACACACACATGCACACACACTACACACCAACTACCACACATACACATACATACACATGCACACACGCCACCACACCTACATGCATGCACCATACACATGTACATACCACACACATACACACATGCACACACACCACACACATACAC
>NW_012104432.1:523795-524311 GCF_000951045.1 Mandrillus leucophaeus | reverse complement strand
AGACACACACGCCATGCACATATACACCACATACATGCACATGACATGTACATACACACAACTACACACACAGCACACATATGCATCACACACATACATGCACCACATATTCACATACATGCATACACACATACATGCACCACATATCCACATACATACATACACACCACATGCATACACACCAGATACATGCACACTACACATACATATACACATGCACACACCACACATGTTCACACAGAACATACCCACACACATGCATACACACATACACACTACACAGGCATACACATTACACACACCACACATACATATACCACACACACATCACATATCCACTCACATACCTACACCACATGCATACACACCACACACCCACACACCACATATCCACACATGCACACACCATGCACATATGCACCACACACACCACACATACATTCACACATGCACAAAAACCACACACATGCACACACCAGATATACACATGCATGCACACACCACACACATGCACAC
>NW_012104432.1:489802-521980 GCF_000951045.1 Mandrillus leucophaeus | reverse complement strand
CGTGTGCCAGGCAGCCTGGGATGCTGTTGATCGTGATTATGATTCCTTGGGGCTTCTGAGCTGGCATGTGGGGTGGTGCAGAGGACCTGCCCTTTCACACCTTCCTGGGAACGGTTACTGTCTGTCACACAGAAGCTTTGGATGTGTTGTTGTCTGAGGGACCCTTGTAACCTAGTGGTGCAGATCTCATTATCCCTACTCTATAAACAGAAGACCTCCAAGAAGCTTAAATGCAACTCATCCAAGGTCACTGCTGCTGAGTGAATGATATGGGCCCAAGATAACTCCAAGTTCCGAGCCTTTTTGTGAGTAGTTTCCACGCACTGACTGCCTCAAGGCCTGCATGAAATTTCGGTCTCTATCTTCCATTTGAAAACCAAACAGCAGTGACCAAAGGCTCCCTATCAGGTTCTGTTTGAACCAGCACCTGGGGAGGCTCAGCATCATCAGCTAGACGCAATTCACAGCAGGCAGTGCAGGCCCAGGTATGGCCACAGATGCTGCATCAGAACAGCTGGCAAGAGACTTGAAAAGACACACACAGACACACTCAACATACACACATGCACACGCACTGCGCAGATACACACCACACACATACACACACACCATATGTCTACACACATGCACACACCCTATGCGCATACACACCACACACACACCACACACCACCCACACTACACACATACACACCATACACATACACACCACACATACATACACACACAGCACACATATATGCCACACATACACACCACACACATGCACACACCTGCATTCCCACACCACACACGTACACACCACATATCCACACACATACACACCACACATGCACACACAACACACATACATACCACACACATGCAAACCACAACTACATACACCATACACATGTACACACCACATATTCACACACACACACAGCACACACATACACACCACACACACATGCACACACACTACACACCAACTACCACACATACACATACATACACATGCACACACGCCACCACACCTACATGCATGCACCATACACATGTACATACCACACACATACACACATGCACACACACCACACACATACACAGACCCACACATGCACGCACACCACATATCCACACATGCGCAAACACTACACATATACACACCAGACGTGCACATACATTTCCACACATAAGCACACACACCACACACACACCCATACACACACGGACACACACCACACACACCACACACATGCCACACACACCACATATCCAGACACACACGCCATGCACATATACACCACATACATGCACATGACATGTACATACACACAACTACACACACAGCACACATATGCATCACACACATGCATGCACCACATATCCACATACATGCATACACACATACATGCACCACATATCCACATACATGCATACACACCACATGCATATACACCACACACATGCACACTACACATACATATACACATGCACACACCACACATGTTCACACAGAACATACCCACACACATACATACACACTACACAGGCATACACATTACACACACCACACATACATATACCACACACACATCACATATCCACTCACATACCTACATCACATGCATACACACTACACACCCACACACCACATATCCACACATGCACACACCATGCACATATGCACCACACACACACACCACACATACATTCACACATGCACAAAAACCACACACATGCACACACCAGATATACACATGCATGCACACACCACACACATGCACACCACACATACATAAAAACACATGACACATACACACTACGCATGCAAACACACAACACATATCTACACATGCACACACACCATGCACATGCACACCATGTATACACACACCATATGCATACATACATGCACAGATGCACACATACCACATATCTGTACACACGCAATATACACATACACACCACACAATACACACCACACATACATACACACACATGCACAGCACACACATGCACATACACATCAGATATCCACCCACATTCACACATCATATGCATACACACCACACATTCACACATATGCACACACTCCACACACATATACATCGCACATATGCACACATTACATACATATACACATTTACACCACATATTGACACATGCACACACACCATGCACATACACACCACACATACATCCCCACACATGCACAGGCACACACCACACACACACATGCACACACACCACTGACACATACCTGTCACCCATGTGCACACATCATCCGCCACATTACACAAACATATATACACACACAAACCACACACACCCCAAAATGTACACACCACACAGTACACATCATAGATATGTACACACGCCCCACACATGCACTCGGACACATACGTGTCACCTATGTGTACACAAGCCACATACCATATCACACACACACCAGACACGGCACACACATACATACACATCACACACATGTACAGACACACACCAGAGTTGCACCACACACTCATACACACATATCACACATGTGCCACACACACCACACACACTCACATGCATACAGATACATATACCACACGGAACACTCACAGGGGTGCATACACAGACGCACAGATGCCCCCTCCCCCACTACCCACACAGTACTCTCTTCAGATAAGCTCATTTTTGTAGTGAGTTTCCAAGGTGAGACTCTAGGGAGAGAAGCAAGCAGCGTGGCTGAGCCTGCTGTCTCACTGTGGAGGAAGCAGTGACCTGCAGACCTCCTCTGTTGCTCAGGAGGGGGTATGGTAAGAGCTGGCCCTGGAGGTGCAGCAGGGTGGTCATTGGCCAGTGAGGACCTGGAGCCCAGGCAGATTACTGTGCTTAGAAAGCGAAAAAGTGTGCGTACCACTGCAAGCAAGGATTGTAAACTTTCCCCATTGTGGAGCGTGTTTATTCTTCCCTTCACTGTTCCTCCCCCTTCCTGCCAGGGTAGAGGTCACAGAAAGTGATCGTCCAACTGTGGACAACCAGGCAGGACTAAAGGTGGCTGTGTAATGCCCATGAGAGATGCGTCAGGTGCAGGAAGCCCCACAAACCCTCCTGGACTAAAGGCGGCCGTGCCGTGCCCATGAGAGACAGATCAGGTGCAGGAAGCCCCACAAACCTTCCTGGACCCCTGCAGAGTCACCTGCCCCCACAGCTGGCTCAGATCCACCCTGACACACGCCAGCCAGGGTGCATGGCCACCCAGGGAGGAAGAAGGAGAGAAACACTCTGGCCAGGCCCCAGGCAGCGCCTGCCTCCCTGCACCCTGGCAGTCTGCGAGTCCCGGGACACACGCCGTGCCCAGCAGTGCTGCACAGAGCATGTTCCCTGTGCCTGTGGCTATTTGTGAACTCCTTGGAGTAATGCCTGTTCAAATCCTTCACCCCTTTCTTTTAATGGGGCTACTGGTCTTTTTATTACTGAGTTGAAGAGTTCTCTACATAGTCTGGATACCAGATCCTTATCAGACATGTGATTTCAGATATTTTCTCCCATTCTTTGGGTTGTCTTTTCGTTCTCTGAAGAGTGTGCTTTGGAGCAGAAAAGTTTTTGAATGTTGATGAGGACCAGTTTCTCCATTGGTTTTTTTTGTTGTTGTTGTTACTTTTGTGCTTTTGGTGGCGTATCTAAGGAACCATGGCCTGAGGCAAGGTCATGACAGTTTACGTCTGTGTTTCCTTGTAAGCATCTTATAGTTTCTGCTCTTCTGTTCAGGCTTTTATCCAGTGAGAAATTCAATATGGCTCTTTGAACAGATCATGGTTCTACTCTCTGTGTAAGATTTCAACAACATGAGCTTGAGATTTCTCCCAGATGAGGGACCGGCTGAGACCTCTGAGACACAGGAGCAGGCATGGCTGTGGTGAGGCTTCCCGTTCACAAATGGCCCCTAAATCCCCCTCCAAACAGAGGCCCCTGTGACCATGTTTGCCTCACATGGCCTGCCTTTAGGGTCACTGGTTATAGAGCTGGAGGAGGACTCTGGTGCCAAAGTGGCCAGTGCGGCCCCTCCCCCGGGCATTCCTGTGCCCAGTTCTCGCTGCTTTTTGCTCCCAGCTCCCAGACTGGGCTCCCTACCCTCGCTGCCTTTTCTGTTTTCCTCCCAGCTTCCAGGACTCTGCCTGTCGGCTTCAGAGGAATGCTCTCTCTGGGCACCGTTTGTGATCAGTGCTCAGCAGGCTACGTGCAGGAAGATCTGGCCTCAAGAATGGGGCCCAGACATCCCTTCGCCCTGTGTTCAAAACACAGACTCATTCTCCAGGTCCACCTTAAACCTTCTTCCGGGCTGAACGGCTTCTCTCTCTTACTCCCTCTGTTTCTCTCTCTCTCCCTCTAACCCTGTCTTTCCTCCTCTCTGTCTCTTCATCTCTGTCCCTCTCTCGTCTCTCTTCCTCCCTCCGTCTCTCTGTCTCTCTCTCTCTCTATCAATGTCTCTCTTCCTCCTTGTCTCTATCTCTGTCTCTCTCTTTTCCTCCATCTCTGTCCCTCTTCCTCCCTCCCTATCTGTCCCTGTCTCTCTCTCTTCCCCTCTCTCTTCCTCTCTCCTTCTACTTGCTCTTCCATGTGAGCTCCTGATGCCTTATCCCCATGCTGCCACAGCATGCCTGGCTGCCCTGGATTGGGTCTATTTCTGGACACGAGACCTTTGTGGTCAGGGACTTTGTCTTATCCATTCTGTATCCTCTGAAGCCAGACAGCCCAAGGCATCGTAGGTGCTCAGCGACTGTTTGCTAAGTTGATGAGCTGAGGCGACCCTGCGGTGCCTACAGGGGCATGCTTCCATTTTGTTCTCCCAAAGGCACTTGTGTGTGTGTGATAAACACCTGTGTGCCTGTCCTTGCCGTGCCCCTGTCCCATACTCAGCTTTGGCATGCCCCTGTCCCGTGTTCAACCTTGGCACGCCCCTGTCCCGTGTTCAGCCTTGGCACACCCCTGTCCCATGCTCAGCCTTGGCATGCCCCTGTCCCATGTTCAGCCTTGGCACACCCCTGTCCCATGCTCAGCCTTGGCACGCCCCTGTCCTGTGCTCAGCCTTGGCACGCTCCTGTCCTGTGCCTGGCATTGGCTGCCATACCTGGCCCCTGCATGCCCCTGCCCTGTGCCTGGCCTCAGCACACTTCCCATGAGCAGGATTGTCAGGGAGCACCCAAGGGGAGTTTCCAGAACCATTGGTGAGTTGCTCCTCCAAAGTCATTTTCCTTTACTTTGATGGAAAACTACGGAAGTGTACTTCATTATTTCTGGCACCAAGCCACAGATGAGGCTCCACTGTCATCTGGTTATTCTCAAATCTTTGTGGGCACAAGAGCATTTTAAATTACGCCAATGAACCTGCTTTGGATGTCTGACTGGCCTAGGGCTGTGCACATGTAAAGTGGCAGGCACCGGCTCTGTGGATTCGGGGCACAAGGGCCCGTGGGGCCTGTCTGTACTTGGGATGAAGGGGTTAAACTGAAACCTTGAAGGAGGGGACCATGGCTTGGCTTCAGCAGGCTGCTTCTCTCTGAGGATCAATGGATGATGGTGTGGGAATTGCACGGCTGGAAAGGGGCAGGCCCTGGGGAAGCCGCCTCAGGGTGGGGAGGCCAGACAGCAGCCACGCTCACTTCCAGGGCAAGATTGCTCAGAATTCTGGAAGTTCTTCCAGACCAGCCACTTGCTAGGGACTTTTCAGTTAAAGAAACTGAAATCCAGGCAGTTCAAATGAGGTCAGGCTGAACAGGCCCCGCAGCAGAGCAGAGCAGCAGAGGCTGCGGCCAGGCCAGGGACAGCTGGGCACCGGGCCCATCCCTGCCTGGGTTGAGAGCTCCTGGGCTGTGTTCTCCCAGGGAGACCTCAAAGCCCTACAAGGGAGCACCTCAGACTTCCTGCGGAGAAGGCACACGAGAGATACTGAGTCACCGATAAAGAAAATGAAAAATGGAGCTGAAATTTACCCCAGGGTGGTGATGTGCTGGTGAGTGAACAAGTGGCTGTTGTATGGAAATCCAACTCCAAACCAAAGACCCCTTGGGACAAACCAGGAGATGGCCCCTGCGAGCGCTTGCTGCTCCCCAGCAGCTCACGTTCCAAACAATGAATGAAAATACCAAAGGAATGGTCATCTGATCCCATATCCTAAGTGAAAAATAAAGTCCTGCTTCAAAATATTCCCTGCACGTTGGTAAGTTCTGTTTCGTGATCTGACAGCATTAAGAAAGATGAACAAAGAAGAGGTTGTATCTTTTCTTCTAAATCATTAATAACAAAAGATCCAGGCCTTTAAACAAGATCTCCAAGAAAAACCGTCTTTCTCACTCCACAAATGTCATGACCGATTTTAACCCAATGCTAGGAGAACTTAGACTGGGGTTTCCAGGCCTGTTATCTTGAAGCAGTCAAAGCAAGAGCCTCTTATGTTTTCCTACTGATTAACTTTGATGAGCCCTGAACAATGACTCCTGTGGTTGCGGATGCTGCAAACACACCGTGCTTCCCGGTGGGGTGAGAGAAGGAGGCATCACGTGTCATGCCTGGGGCTGCCCTGTTCCTCCAGTGAGCCTCCCTCTTGTGCAAACTGTGCTGGCTGCAACCACCCTCGGGCGAACTGAGGTAAAGCCACTCAAATCGCCTCTGAGGGCCTCATGTCCTCATGGAACCCTGGTTGAGAGAGGATGCAATGGACATTTCAGACCTGGATTCAGGCAGGGCTCTGTCTGGAGAATGCTCCAGGCAGGCATCACTGGTTAGGAGCAAACCTCACAGCTGGGCCTGTCTTGGCTCTGACCACTGGGTGTCTTAGTGGTCTCAAATATTTAAAAAAAAAAAAAAAAAAAGAAAATATCTGGGGAAGCTAAGAAGAAAGTTAAATCCTTAGATTTAAAAACATCCTCACATTGTTATGACTTAAGAAATATAATTTTCTCTTTCACAAATCTTTCTTAGTCAAATAAAGACGTGCCCCTTCTCTGCAGAACCAAATGGTCCTTTGTCCACGACTCGGAAATGCTTCACCTCCCTGGGCGACGCTCCCGACGCTGCTGGGGAGTCGTGTTGGCGCCACTGCTTCTGCAAGGATGAGAGCACACGTGGTCACCAGCACAATTCCAGCGGGAAGATGTCAAAGCATTCAACACAATCTCAGATACGAGCGCAGGGGATTACCAGGACTTTTTAGATTCACATTCATTTTCATAATGTGCTTCATTTTCTGAGAATTTTGTGGCATTTTGGCCTCTGCCATGAGGAATACGTTCTCATTCTGACAATTCAGAATTGGCTCTTTGTAGTGTTTGTCCTTGGGGAAGAATAAATTGTTGGAGAAGGTGTTTGAATGACCTTGTGCTTCGGAGCTAATCAAGAGCCATCCACAGAATCCGTCTGAGCATCATCCTTTCTTCTGGGCTGCTGGGCTGTCATTCTCCAGCAGTGCCGGGTCACGGAGGCAGGACGCACTTTGGAGTCAGGAATCTAGGTTTGAATTGTGTTTCTGCCACTTACAACTATGTGGCCTTCAGTGAATTACTCAACTGTTTTGGGCCTCAGTTTCCCTATTTGTACGATTGCATTTTATGATCGCAGCCTGAACAGACCAAGAAAACTACCTTTGAAATGTGTTCAGAATTTAGCTTGTTGTCACCTCCACAGTCCCACCCCGCTCTGAGCCACTGTCATGTCTCATTTGGAATTTTGTCTTAGTCTCCTACCTGGACTCCCTCTTCTCCCTCCCACCTGGACTCTTCTCCCTCCCACCTGGAACTCTTCTCCCTCCCACCTGGCCTGGACTCCCTCTTCTCCCTCCTACCTGGACTCTTCTCCCTCCTACCTGGACTCCCTCTTCTCCCTCCCACCTGGACTCTTCTCCCTCCCATCTGGACTCTTCTCCCTCCTACCTGGACTCTTCTCCCTCCTACCTGGCCTGGACTCCCTCTTCTCCCTCCTACTTGGACTCCCTCTTTTCCTTCCTACCCGGCCTCGCCTCCTACCTGGTCTCCCTGGCCCTCGCTCCTACCTGGTCTCTCTGGTTCTCTTGTTTACCTGGTTTCCCTGGTTCCTCCTACCCAGTCTTCCTGGTTCCTCCTCCCTGGCCTCCCTGTTCTCCCTCCTCCCTGGCCTCCCTGGTCCTCCCTTCCTACCTGAATTTCCTGTTCTCCCTCCTACCTGAGTCCTGATTCTATCTATGTCCTCAACAGCCTGTTCTCCACTGAGCAGCCAGATAGGTCCTGTGAGAACTCTAATAGGAGGTGTCATTGTCCTGCTCACACTGCTCCAGTGACTTCCTGCCTCATGGAGGGCACAGCCCTGTGCTTTTATTCACCCCGTCGACCTGCTGTGTCCTGCCATTGTGTCCCCTCTCTCCTCCAGCTCCTTCGGTCTCATCCACACTGGCACCGTGCTGCTCCTTGGAGGCTCCAACTTCATCTCTGCCTTCAGCTCTGCCCTTGCCCATCCTAATGTCTGGACAGTTGTTCCTGGTGACTGCAGTGTCCAGCCCTTCCTTCTGGCCTCATTTGCTGACCACCTGCATTATTTAGAATAGGATTAACTATCAGAGACCCGAAATAATAGTGCCTGAACAATATAGAAATGAATACATTTCAGTCCGACTATGCGGTTTGGGTTGACATGGCAACTCCAGCATCGTTTGGGACCCAGGTCTCTCAACTGTGACTCTAAATGACACAGGCTGACACCTGTGGTCCACCTGGCCACTCCAGCTCCCACCTTCAGGCCGAAGCCCAGCCCATGGGAAAGAGAGAGAAAACAGGGGTGCACCCTTCTCCCTGAAAGGGCCTGGCCTGGAATATGCACCAACATTTCCCCAGGGCCCATTGGCTAGAATTTGACATGAGCACCCTAGCTATGAGGGGGTCAGGAAATGAAGTGTCCATCGGTGAAGCAATGTGTCACATTATAGAAGAAATACAGGCCCCTCTGGTCCTGGTGTGATGCCCTGGTCCACTCTCTCTGCCCCAGGAGGTCTTTCTTCACCCACTGTCCTTCACAGCCTCATGTGAAGTGGGCATGAGGCCACGTGGTCTCCTGGGGGCTGTGCAGCTCTGTGAGCTGTTTTCTGCTAAGGGGGTTTTGGGGGACAGAGTTTGATTTAGGAGTAGAATCCTTAAGTTTTGTAGTCCAGACTTTTATTTTTTGACAGAATAATTTCCACAAAGACTGTTGGCTGTGACTTCAAAATATATCTAGAATGCAAATATAGCCACTGCCAACATTTCTGTCCCTGTGGGCCTCACCTGGATGGGCTCAACATCCTCTGTTGGTCACGTGCACTTGTGCCTCTCAGCAGCCAGAGGAGCCCACTGGAATGACGCTTGGAGTGAAAGCTCACGTTCTCACACAGGCTGGGAGATCCTAAGCCCTCTCTGCCCTGGTCACCTCAGAGAGTCCTCTCCTGACTGACACTCCACCAAATGCAATAGACTCCCAGCTGTTGCCCGAACTCGGCCTTCCCTCACATCTGAGGCTGGTCCTGGCCCTGCCTTTACCTTGGGAAGTGCGTCCTCCTCACCCCATGCTATGCCCCAGCCTCTTCCAAGTCGTGGTTCACACCACAACCCCATCGCCACCTCCACGGGCCTGTCTGCAATGCTCCTGGCAAATTCCAACCCTCAAACCTCCTCCTCAATAATACACAGGACTTACAGAACTGACCACTTCTTAAATTTGCTATTTAATTCACTTGCTTGGCACCTAGAACATGAGTTCTAGAGGGCAGAGACTGGGTTTTGCTACTTGTTCTACCCTCTATGCCTACCACAAAGCCAGGCACACAGTAGGGACTCAACAAATATCTGCCCAGTGGTTGAACAGTGGGTGATATTATTAACACACACACATTCTAGAATCAAGTCAGTTTAAAGGAGGTGGTATTTTGTTGTTGTTTTGCTAACAGCTAGCATGTGACTGGCACCAACTAGACTCCACGAGGTTAACGAGGCGGAGTGAAAAGCCTTGATTTGGTCATCTCATGCTTCGTAACATTTTCTATCACATTTAAACATGATATCCTTCCTTCGATAAGTAAGTATCCTTAGTCAACTGCTTTTGTGAGTGTTGATCCTGATAATTTATACGTTTCTATTTAATGCAACCATCTTTGGTTGAATCTTTAATTTGTGCAGGCACTGCTGAAGGTGGGTGGGATGAGCGGACACATTCATGGATCCTGACCCCAGGGAACATCCATCCTGGGGAAAAGACTGATGTGCAAACACAAAACCATAGCACGCTGGATGAGGTCGTGGAAACGCACATGGAAACAGGGCTGTGGAATGCGGAAGAGGGAGTAGTCAGCCAACATGTTTCAAGGTGGAGCTCTCCAGGAGGGGTGGCGTGAAGATACCGCCGCGCCCAGCTCACAGGCTCTTGACATCACTTCTGATTTCGGCCTTTCTCGGGCACTGACTCACTTCCCTGGAAGCCCTCTTGCCTCAGGAGCATCAGCGGTTCTGACTGTCTTACCCTCAGGCTGTGTTAACTCTTGCTCTCTGTCATAACGCCATCAACAGGGTGCAGTGGCGTGGACCTGCTGCTGAACGTCTCTTGGGTCCCCCTAAGTTGACAACCCCAGGCTAACTGGACCCAGAGAACAACAGGTAGGTGTTCTGGGGGTCCCGGTGAGACCACACATGCCAGAGGAGCCCAGGCCAACCCTGCAAAGACTCAGGCTCCCGCCATGTCAGAGCGAGGTTTCACAGGCAAGGATCTGGGGCGTGCTGGCACAGTCCTTTCAAGGTAAAAGACAAATTATTGTACCTTGTACCTCTAACCACTCAGAAACACAGAACTGTCCCTGGAAATACTGATTTGACTCATCCATGTGGAGGGCTGAAGGCTGAGGAGCCTCTGACGCAGGGCGAGGCCACTATGTGAGCTGCACTGCCACTCATGCTGGCACTGGGGATGGGTGTAGCCTGGCAGACAGGTTTGCTCTGGAGTGGGTCCTCTAGCAAGCCCAGGAGGGAGTCATGGCCTAGACCCCCCGGTTTTCAAAGCAGAGCTACACCTTCTGTGCCAGAGAACCATTTGCCATGGAAAAGACGCCCCTAGCAGGCTCCTGGGCCCTGGCAGATACCAAGGGCTCCCTGTGGAATATGGGTGACCATGGCTGGCTCTTGCCTTTGTGAGCTGGATTTTGTCAGACACACCAAGTCTAAGGGGCTAGGGGCAGCCACGATTCACCACATAGTGAGTAATGTACCTTTGGGGTTGGGCCTGCGCAAGGTCATGGAGCAGAAGTGAGTTGATGGATTGGGGGTTCAGCCCCTGGGCTGGTGCTCGACACCTTCTCTACCAACTCACAATAGTGGTTCCATCCTGGTTCCTCACAGCCAGTGACAGGAACAGGCCCTGTTTGCAGCCGGTCACCCCAAGGATGGGGCTTGAAGCGGCACACTGGGCCTTTGCTGTGTGAAGCGAGAAGGGGCCTTTGGGAAAGGTATGGAGGATCCTGGGCAGTGACAAACGGCCCAGCTGTTTGGTCAGAGCCTGGCAGGAAGGTCAGGAAATGGACGTGGTCTGGGAAAGGCCACAGGGGTTGCACAGCGTGCAGGTCTGTGAGTCTCATGGGACACCCACCGCCCACCAGAAAGCACATTCGCTAAAGAGGCTTCAGGACTAGGGCGATGGGCCGGCCTCTGTCTGGGGCTGCCCGGTGGGCTGTCCCAAGGCCGAGGAACCACAATGGCAGGGGTTGAGGCTGTGCCTGGCCCAACACCGTGGGGTCCTTCTCACCAGGGCTGATCTACCCATGACTGCTGCGTGCCTGGCCTGCTCCCCGCAGGGATCCACACGGAGCACTGGAGGAGGAGGACAGGGCATCATCTCAATAGCACTACGTGTGTAGAACCCTTTCCAGATTTGGGGAGGGGGAAATCCATGACAGGTTTTCACTCGAGTGTTCACGTGTTCTGGACACGATATCGCTCTTTATGCTCACAGTGCCTCTGGATACGGTATTGCCTCTTATGCTCACGGTGCCTCTGCCAGCTCACGAAGCTGAAGGGTAACAGAATACCTGATTAACCAAAAGGTGATCTTGTTGGGTGTGGGTCGGACCTAGGTGCCAATTTTGTGGTGAAGGAGGTGCAGCCGTGGGTATGTGACCGGCATGTGGGCTTACCATACAGCCCACCGCCTGGAACCACCTGGAGCCAGAGAGCTTAGATGACAGAACGGGTTTTAAGGCTTAGCTAAGCGGCCACTCAGCTTTGCTCAGCAAACTCTGCTAAGCCCATGCGAGGCGCAGGTGTGGCCTGACAGGGCCTGTGATGCTTTTCAGGTGGATCGGGAGTAGAAGTGCAGGGTGCAGGGAGCAGGCATGAAACTGGTGAGAGAGGGGACGAGGCGAGGGCTACTGGGGCTGGGATGTCACATGCAAAGGGCATCAGGGATGTGACATGGGGCCTTTTGTGACAGGCTTCCTGTCTGTAGGCAGCGCTGGGTCTGCAGCAGCATGCAGGAAGGTGCAGAGGTGACTTCTGGCCTCTGCCCCCAGGTGCGGCCTCCTAACCACCTTTCACGTTCTGCTGGGAGACCTCGAACATGGTGCACCAAACACCTCACCCTGGGACGGAGAGAGGAGGCTTTATCCTCCGGGTCAGCGGCTGGGGGACAGTGACCCACTGGCCAACGCAGCCCGGCCAGCTTTCACAGCGTTCTTGGGGAGTACAGCGGGGCAGCTGCATGCTGCTCTCGTGCTGCCATGAGAGCTGAGTCACCGAGACGGAGACTGCAGGGCGGCAAAGCAGAAATACCTCCTCTCTGGCCCTTACAGTGAGGGCTCTCGGACCCCTGCGCTGGGCAACAGGGGCCCAGTGAAAGACTTTAGGTAGGGAAGCGACACAGTCAGGTGTATCTTTAGAAGGCCTCTGTGTCAGCATGTGTAGGAAGAAGGGGTGGCCTGGCCACGTGGGCACTGTAGGGCTACATGCAGTAGCCCCAGCAAAGGCAGTAAGGATAGTCGAAGACAGAGGCCAGAGGCAGGGGCTGGAGGACACGCTGAGGACAGGAGCAGAGCAGAGGTGCTGGGAGGCGAGGTGAGAACCCAGGTTCGGCCCCACACAGCGCAGGGCAGGGGCTGCCTAGGGGCTTCTAGTGCAGTGAGGGTTTCCCTTAGTGCTTGGACTTTAGCGGCTCTGGTGCTTCATTAGGGGCCTGTGGTCATTGCAGAACTTAAATCTTCATGGGCTGTTTTTGGCGTAGTAATAAACGGACTTGCCCTCTCTGTTACTTTTTCACATAGTGTTAGTGATGTGGCAAAGCACATGGCTTGTGTTGGGGAAAACACAGTTTTAAGGCCTGATTATAGATTTCAGGGCCCGATTTGAGAGGGCTTTGAACGCCATGCGTGTTGGATTTCACACAGCTCAATGACTTCAGGAACGGGGTTTGAGTCAGCAGGCTGGGTGGGAGGCACCTGTGCTTGTCACCACGGGCAGGGGTGGACGCTGCGTTTCACGTCCCTGCTTGCCAATGTGGACTGAGACGTCACAGGAGCCTGGGCCAGGCGGGGCACAGAGGCCTGAGAGATGCTTCTGAAATGCATTCCTGACAGCAGGTGTCCTCTGTTCATCTTTTAGTCATATACATCCCTCTTGTAAATGAGGACCCCGGGAGGAAAATGGAAAACGTGTGGAAATTTCACTCAGGACTTCAGTTTGCTTCTTTCCATGATACTTGAAAGAGCGATAGGTGTAAACTTCAGTTTGATTTTTTCTCAACCTTTAAACTTGTGCTTCTTCTGCTTTGTCCCTTTTTTCTTTCTCATTTGTGTATGTTCTCAGCTTTTCTTATTTATAAATTATTTGATACTGTTCAAAATTTAATATCATGTTAAAAAGTATCTTTGATTGCCAACTACTTTATCTCCCTGTGACCAAACTCTAATCAATTTTTAACTTCTTATTCTGTGCAAGAAGTTTTACAAGGGCAATTACAGCTGGACTTTCTCAATTTAAAACAAAGAAAACTCTTGATGAATATTTTGGAATTCCTCGGGTAGTTCGCAATGCTCTCGCAGAAATTGCCCTATAAATTATACTACATCATTTGAGCTTTAAAGTAAAAAAAAAAAAAAAGTATACATCCTTCTTTATGGCAGCATAATTATTTGATGTGACTACATTTTATGAGGCATTAACTATTTTTCTATTAGAAGAAAATATGATCTAACCTTTTTTGTGTGTTTGGGAACTTTCCGGGACTCTAATCCTGCAGTTCTTGGGATGAGGTTACATCGTTCAACAGCTTTGGCCGTGTGAGTCTCACCACACTCTTCCAGCTCCTCCACCTTCGCCTGTCTCCGCTGCAAGCTGTCCTGCCTGAGTCCAGACTCTAAATGTCGGTGTGTCTGGGACAGTCCTTCACCCTCTTTTCTATGGCACCTTCTCCTAGACGGTGTCCTGTGATCCTGTGACTGTGTGTGGATGTGTGCGGATAACCCCGCGTGTGCTTCCCCACCTCCGACCTCTCCCCTGGGTGAGGGCGTCCTCTGCGGAGCACTGACCTTGCGGCTCTGCCTAATGTCTGGTCAGTGTCTGAAAACCTCGTGCCTGAACGGCTCCTCTCCAGCCCTCCACGTCTTGGCTGTTGGCTTGGTTATCCACCAAGGAGCGAGGTCAGAGGCAGGAATCGTCCTTGAGTCTCTGCTCTCTTTCATCTCCATGTGAAGTTAATCCTGGTGCTCCACCTCCACCACTTCCCAAACCTGAGCTCTCTCCTCGGGGTGCTGCCGCCCTGGCCCCTCACCTCTGTCAGCCCTGGCCTGCCCATCGAACGAGTTTCACCTTCTATCTCCAGCCCATTCTCTATGTGGGAACTGGAATTATCTTCTTAAAATGTAAATCACTTCCCTTCACTGCCCCTCTTAAAACTTTCTTAATAGTCTTCTCTCACACTTGGAATAAAATCCAAAATCCTCATCACCACCTGTAAGGCCTGACTTGCTGTGGTGTGGATCTTTCCTTGACATTCACTGGACGACTAGAGTTATTCCATGTCCGCTAAAAATCCTCCTGTCGTTACTTTCTTTGGTGTAGTTTGGTATGGGTTGCTATATTGAGATGACATAACACATATTTTATCAATAAATGATGTTAGTGATATGGCCTTTACATCTTTAGATTAATGTAGCAGTTCCTCTTGATATTTAATTAAAGACAATGTTTTCTTGAGAATTGTAACAAGGAACACGGGCTGTGTGAAGTCCTCCTCTGCATTTTAGAAATGTATCATGCATTTTCTGGTCGAGGTAGTTTTACTGGAAAAGCATTGTTCTCCGTGTGCCTCACTCCTGCCCTCCTCTCTGGGCGGTCACTCCTGACCTCCCTGTTCCTTGAACACACCAGGCTCGTTCCCGTTCCAGGGCTTTATGAATCCTCCTTGCTCTGCCCCTGTTCATCTGAGTGTCTCCTTGTCATCATTCCAGATGTCACAGTATCAGGCCCTTCCTGGATCTGTATCCTGGGTGGCCTGCTCTGTGCCCTCTCCCACCCCGCACAGCAGTCATCCGTCATCCTTAGGTCTGCATGTTGTCACCGCCTGAGTTGCACGATTTGTGGATTATTGTTTATTGTGCAAGTCTCTGCACTAGAATGTGGGCTTTGGGAGGGCAGGAGTGATGCTGATCGAGATCGCTGCTACATCCCATCACCCAGAAAAGAGCTCGGCATGTGGCGTGCACTCATTTGACATGTGCTAAATGAAAAGAAGAGCATGAATGGCCAGCCATCCGAACGTGCCTTTTCAGACCCAGTGTCTTTGCTTCCAGCAATACGCACAGATAATGGAAGGACGCCCCAGGAGGTCTAGGGCCAGGAGCTACGGAACTTTGAGATCTACATCGTTTCCCTACAGTTAAGGTTCTTTGTCTTTTAATTGTCAGTGGTTCTGACCTTGTTGAGGATAAAGAGATGACCTATATGATCCACAGAGCAGCTTGGTCCTCAGTAAATAGTGGGCCCCACATTCCTTCACCCTGAGGTTTGGCTTCATCCTCATGACCACACACTTATGATCTTTTGGGCTTAGTTTAAATAGAACTTCATTTTTAAGAATTCCAGCACTGTGGTGTGATCAGGAGACCCAAGCATCGGTAAAGATGTGTCTGTGCGTGAGCGTATGTGCATGAGCGTGTCCCTGCCTCCTAGCACTAGAGACAGGTGGAAGCATAGTTGTAATTTTGGAAATATTGGTAAAGTGCTACAGACACATCAATGGGATGATTTTGATCATCTTATATGATTGCTAGTTGTTTACACAACTAGTCATAAGACTGTAGGTTGCTTGGTGATGGAGATGCAAGAGAATCAATATTTTGAAAAACTCTTAAATTGAACTAGAACACATAGTTTTTTAATTTTTATTTTTAACTAAACTTTTATTTCAAGATAAATGTATGTTGACGTATAGTTGTAAGAAATAATATAGAGAGATGCTATGTAGACTTTACTTGCTCCTCCCCATGATAATATCCTGCAAAAAATATTGTATCCCATAGTACAATCTCACAGCCAGGTTGTTGACACTGGCAGTCATGACACAGCACATTTCATTACAGCAAGGATCTGGAACACTGTCCTTTGATAGCAGCCTCCACTTCCCTTCTGTCCCCCCACCTTCTCCTTAATCCCTGCCAAATGCTCACCTGCTTTTCATTTCTATCATTTGTCATTTCAGGAATGTCATATAAATAGAGTCATATGGTATGTAACCTTTAGGGATTGCCTTTGTCTACTCAGCATAATTCATTCTGATTGTTATCTATGTCTATACAGTGTGTGTGTGTTAAATTGCTGGGTAGTATTCCATGACATAGATGCACTAGTTTGTTTAATCATTCACCCACTGGAAGACATTTGGGTTGTTTCCAGTTTAGGGCCCTCGTTAATAAAGCTTCTATGAGTGTTCATGTACAGATTTTTATGAGAACATAATTGTTTTCCAGGGCTACCATAATGAAGTACCACAAACTGGGTGGCTTAAAACAACAGAAATTTATTCTCTCCCAGTTTAGAGACCAGCGGTCTTAAAGTGTTGGCAGGGTGTATTAGTTCACTCTCATGCTGCTAAGAAAGACATACCCTAGACTGGGTAATTTAAAAGGAAAGAGGTTTGATGGACTTGTAGTTCCACATGGCTGGGGCGGCCTCACAATCATAGTGGAAGGTGAATGAGGAGCAAAGTTATGTCTTACGTGGCGGCAGGCAAGAGCTTGTGCAGGGGAAGTCCCACTTATAAAACCATCAGATCTCATAAGATTTATTCACTACCATGAAGAGAGTATGGAGGAAACCACCCCCATGGTTCAACTATCTCCACCTGGCCCTGCCCTTGATATGTGGTAATTATGACAATTCAAGGTGAAATTTGGATGGGGATGCAGCCAAACCAAAGCACAAGGTTGCTTTCTTCTGGAAGTTCCAAGACAGAATCTGTCCCATGCTTCTCTCCAAGATGTTGGTGTGGCCTGCAGTTCCTGATGTTCTTGGCTTGTAGCTGCATTGCTCCAGTCTCTGTCTCCATCTCCACATGGCCTTCTCCCCAGTGAGACCCTGTGTCTCTTCTCTTTTTATAAGGCCGCTGGTCATATTGGAATTAGTGCTCACCCTAATCCAGTATGACCTTATGTTAACTACATCATCACAGACTTTACTTCCAAGTATGGTCATATCCAAAGGTACTGGGTGTTGGAATTTCCACATATCTTGTTGAGGTACACAATTCAACCTACAAGAATAGGTTTCCATTTCTCTAGGATAAAAGCTCTGGAGAGAAATTGCTGCATCATATGGCAGTTGCATGCTTAATTTCAAAAGAAACCAAACTGCTTTCCAGATTCAGAGAGGCTGTATCATTTTATATTCCTATTAGAGACGTATGAGTGATCTGTTTTTTCTGCATCCTCATCAACATTTGGTGTCATCGATATTTGTTGTTTTGTTTTGCGTTTAGGCACTCTGGTAGGTGTGTAGTGATCTCATTGTGTTCTTTGTTTGCATTTCCCTAATAAATAATGATATTGCATATCTTTTTCATGTGCTTATTTGTGCTGTCTATATATTCACTTCAGTAAAATGTGTCTTTTGCTCACTTTCTAATTCAATTGTTTCTTTTACTGTTGAATTTTGAGAGTTCTTTTATATCCTAGATACTACTCCTTTATCAGATATTTGGTTTGCAAATAATTTATCCCCATCTGTTCTTTGTGTTTTCATCCTCTTAACAGAGTATTTCACAGAACAAAAGTTTTTAATTCTATGATGTCCAGTGTATCAGTATTTCCTTTTGGGGTTCATATTATTGGTGGTCACATCTGAAAACTTTTTGCCTAGTCTTCGATCCTGAAGATTTCCTCCTATGTTTTTCTAAAGGTTTTATAGTTTTACATTTCATATTTAAATCTATGATCCATTTTGAGGTACTTTCTGTATGATGTGTGAGATTTAGACCAGCGTTCATTTTCTTGCCTATGCATGTCTAATTGCTCCCACACTCTTTATTGAAAAGGCTATCATTCCTCCATTGAATTGCTTTTTCCTCTTGCCAAAAATCAGTTAGGCACATTTGTGTGGGTCTATTTCTGGGATCTCTATTCTGTTCTGTAAATCTAAATGTCTATCTCTTTGCCAAGAGATACACTGTTTTGATTATTGTAGTTATATTGTAAGCCTTCCCATTGGGTAGAGTGATTTCTCCCATTTTGCTTGTCTTTTTCAAAACTGTTTTTTAAAATTTATTCTAAGTCCTTTGCTTTTCGTATAATATTTTGAATAATCTCATCTATATTTACAAAAAAATCTTGCTGGTATTTTGATAGCAGTTGCATTAAACCTGTATGTCAGTTTTGCAAGAATTGACATCTTTGCTATACTGTATTGCAGTCCATGAACATGGTATATCTCCCCATTTATTTTTATCTTCTTTGATTCCTTTCATTAACATTTTGTAGTTGTCAACGTACAGGTCTTATACATGTTTTATTAGATTTACTTGTAAGTATTTCATTTTTAAAGTGATTCTAAGTAGTATTATATTTTAAATTTCAGTGTTCATATTTTCATCACTACCATACAGAAATGCAATTGATTGAGTGTTGATCTTGTATTCTATGACATTTATAAACTCTTACTAATTCTGGGAGGTTTTGTTGTAGATTCCTTGGGATTATCTGCATGGAAAATTATACCATTTACAAATAGGAGTCACTTTATTCCTTGCTTTCTGATTTGTGTGCTTTTTACTTCCTTCTTTTGCCTCATTGCATTGGCTAGATTTTCCAACACTATGAATAACAGTGGTGAGAGCAGAGATCTTTGACTTGTTCCTGATGTTATGAATAATACAGTGTTTCACCAGTAAGTATAAGGTTAGCTTGGGCTTTTTGTAAGTGTTTGTTATCAAGCTGACAAAATTCCCTTCATTTTAACTTTTCTGGGAGTTTAATTATACATGGATGTGATTTTTTAAAATGCTTTGTCTGCATTGATTGATATAATCGTGTGATTTTAACTTTTTAGCGTGATAATATGATCATTTACATTGATTGACTATTTTTTTTTTTCTTTTCTAGAGACAGGGTCTTGCCTTGTTGCCCAGACTTGTCTTGAATTCCTATGCTCAACTAATCCTCCTGCCTTAGCTTACCAAAGAGCTGGCATTATAGGCATGAGCCACTGCACCTGGCCTTGATTGATCATACCAGCCTTACCTCCCTGAAATAAATCTTGGTCATGGTGTATAACCCTTTTTGTATAGTGTTAAATTATATTTGCTAATATTTTGTTAAAGATTTTAATGTCTATATTTATGATGGATGTTGGTCTGTAACTTTAAAAAATATAATCTTTGTGTGTTTTTTTAAAATCAGGGTAATATTAACTTCATAAAATCATTGCAAATTATTTCTTTCTCTTCTATCTTTTGAAAGACACTGTTTAGAATTGCTGTTAGTTCTTTAAACATTTGATAGAATTTTCTAGTGAAACCATCTAGGGCTTGGAGATATCTTTTTATCAGAACTTTTAAATATGAATTCAATATTCTTAATAGTTATAGAGGTATTCAAATAATCTATTTTATGTCAGGCAAGTTGCGGAGTCCATGTTTTTCTAGAAATCAGCTCATTTCATTGAAGTTGTCTAATTTATGTGTGTAGAGTTGCTTATAGTATTTCTTTGTTATCTTTTTGATGTCAGCACAGTCTGTAGAGATATCCTCTGTTCAACTGCTGGCATTAGTAATTTGTGTCTTGTCTCTCTCTTTCTTTTTTAGGATTGATGGAGGTTTGGTAATTGTATTGCCCTTTTCCAAGAACCAGCTTTTTGTTTCATTGATTTTTCTATTATTTTTCTGTTCTAATTTTTATTGGTTTTTGCTCTTGTGTTTATTATTCTCCTGCTTGCTTTGGGTTTCTGTTCTTCTTCAGGTTCTTATTTATTTATTTATTTATTTTACTTTAAGTTCTAGGGTACATGTGCACAATGTACAGGTTTGTTACATATGTATACATGTGCCATGTTGGTGTGCTGCACCCATTAACTTGTCATTTACATTAGGTGTATCTCCTAATGCTATCCCTCCCTCCTCCCCCACCCCGCAAAAGGCCCTGGTGTGTGATGGCCCCAGTGTGTGATGTTCCCCACCCCGTGTCCATGTGTTCTCATTGTTCAGTTCCCACTTATGAGTAGGAACATGCAGCGTTTGGTTTTCTGTCCTTGCGATAGTTTGCTCAGAATGATGGTTTCCAGCTTCATCCATGTCCCTGCAAAGGACATGAACTCATACTTTTCTATGGCTACATAGTATTCCATGGTGTATATGTACCCCATTTTCTTAATCCAGTCTATCATTGATAGACATTTGGGTTGATTCCAAGTCTGTGCTATTGTGAATAGTGCTGCAATAAACATACGTGTGCATGTATCTTTATAGCAACATGATTTATAATCCTTTGGGTATATGCCCAGTAATGGGATTGCTGGGTCAAATGGTATTTCTAGTTCTAGATCCTTGAGGAATCGCTACACTGTTTTCCACAATGGTTGAACTAGTTTACAGTCCCACCAACAGTGTAAAAGTGTTCCCATTTCTCCACATCCTCTCCAGCTCCTGTTGTTTCCTGACTTTTTAATGATCGCCATTCTAACTGGTGTGAGATGATATCTCATTATGATTTTTTTTTGCTTCTCTAGTTCTTTGAATTGTGATGTTAGGGTGTCAATTTTAGATCTTTCCTGCTTTCTCTTGTGGGCATTTAGTGCTATAAATTTCCCTCTACACACTGCTTTCAATGTGTACCAGAGATTCTGGTATGTTGTGTCTTTGTTCTCATTGGTTTCAAGGAATATCTTTATTTCTGCCTTCATTTCATTATGTACCCAGTAGTCATTCAGGAACAGGTTGTTCAGTTTCCATGTAGTTGAGCGGTTTTGATTGAGTTTCTTAATCCTGAGTTCTAGTTTGATTGCACTGTGGTCTGAGAGATAGTTTGTTATAATTTCTGTTCTTTTACATTTGCTGAGGAGTGCTTTACTTCCAACTATGTCATCAATTTTGGAGTAAGTACGATGTGGTGCTGAGAAGAATGTATATTCTGTTGATTTGGGGCGGAGAGTACTGTAGATGTCTATTAGGTCTACTTGGTGCAGAGCTGAGTTCAATTCCTGGATATCCTTGTTAACTTTCTGTCTCGTTGATCTGTCTAATGTTGACAGTGGGGTGTTAAAATCTCCCATTATTAATGTGTGGGAGTCTAAGTCTGTTTGTAGGTCTCTAAGAACTTGCTTTATGAATCTGGTTGCTCCTGTATTGGGTACATATATATTTAGGATAGTCAGCTCTTCTTGTTGAATTGATCCCTTTACCATTATGTAATGGCCTTCTTTGTCTCTTTTGATCTTTGTTGGTTTAAAGTCTGTTTTATCAGAGACTAGAATTGCAACCCCTGCCTTTTTCTGTTTTCCATTTGCTTGTTAGATCTTCCTCCATCCCTTTATTTTGAGCCTATGTGTGTCTCTGCACATGAGATGGGTCTCCTGAATACAGCACACTAATGGGTCTTGACTCTATCCAATTTGCCAGTCTGTGTCTTTTAATTGGAGCATTTAGCCCATTTACATTTAAGGTTAATATTCTTATGTGTGAATCTGATCCTGTCATTATGAGGTTAGCTGGTTATTTTGCTCGTTAGTTGATGCAGTTTCCTCCTAGCATTGATGGTCTTTACAATTTGGCATGTTTTTGCAGTGGCTGGTACTGGTTGTTCCTTTCCATGTTTAGCACTTCCTTCAGGAGCTCTTGTAGGGCAGGCCTGGTGGTGACAAAATCTCTCAGCATTTGCTCGTCTGTAAAGGATTTTGTTTCTCCTTCACTTATGAGACTTAGTTTGGCTGGATATGAAATTCTAGGTTGGAAATTCTTTTCTTTAAGAATGTTGAATATTGGCCTCCACTCTCTTCTGGCTTGTAGAGTTTCTGCCGAGAGATCCACTGTTAGTCTGATGGGCTTGCCTTTGTGGGTAACTCGACCTTTCTCTCCAGTTGCCCTTAACATTTTTTCCTTCATTTCAACTTTGGTGAATCTGACAATTATGTGTCTTAGAGTTGCTCTTCTCGAGGAGTATCTTTGTGGCGTTCTCTGTATTTCCTGAATTTGAATGTTGGCCTGCCTCACTAGGTTGGGGAAGTTCTCCTGGATAATATCCTTCAGAGCATTTTCCAACTTGGTTCCATTCTCCCTGTCACTTTCAGGTACACCAATCAGACGTAGATTTGGTCTTTTCACATAGTCCCATATTTCTTGGAGGCTTTGTTCATTTCTTTTTACTCTTTTTTTTTTTCTCTAAACTTCTCTTCTCGCTTCATTTCATTCATTTGATCTTCAATCACTGATACCCTTTCTTCCATTTGATTAAACCAGCCACTGAAGCTTGTGCATGCGTCACATAGTTCTCATGCCATGATTTTCAGCTCCATCAGGTCATTTAAGGACTTCTCTACGCTGTTTATTCTAGTTAGTCATTCATCTATTCTTTTTAACAGTTTTTAGCTTCTTTGTGATGGGTTCGAACATCCTCCTTTAGCTCAGAGATGTTTGTTATTACCAGTCATCTGAAGCCGTCTTCTCTTGACTCGTCAAAGTCATTCTCTGTCCACTTTTGTTCCGTTGCTGGCGAGGAGCTGCGTTCCTTTGGAGGAGAAGAGGTGCTCTGATTTTTAGAATTTTCAGCTTTTCTGCTCTGGTTTCTTCCCATCTTTGTGGTTTTATCTACCTTTGGTCTTTGATGATGGTGACATACAGATGGGGTTTTGGTGTGGATGTCCTTTCTGTTTGTTAGTTTTGCTTCTAACAGTCAGGACCTCAGCTTCAGGTCTGTTGGAGTTTGCTGGAGGTCCACTCCAGACCCTGTTTGCCTGGCTATCACCAGCGGAGGCTGCAGAACGGCAAATATTGCTGCCTAATCCTTCCTCTGGAAGCTGTGCCTCAGAGGGGTACCCAGCCTTATGAGGTGTCAGTCACTCCCCTACTGGGAGGTGCCTCCCAGTTAGGCTAGTCGGGGGTCAGGGACCCACTTGAGGAGGCAGTCTGTCCGTTCTCAGATCTCAAACTCCGTGCTGTGCTGGGAGAACCACTACTCCCTTCAAAGCTGTCAGACAGGGATGTTTAAGTCCACAGAAGTTTCTGCTGCCTTTTGTTCAGCTGTGCCCTGCCCCCAGAGGTGGAGTCTGCAGAGGCAGGCAGGCCTCCTTGAGCTGCAGTGGGCTCCCCCCAGTTGGAGCTTCCCAGCTGCTTTGTTTAGTGACTGGAGCCTCAGCAATGGCGGGCACCCCTCCCCCAGCCTTGCTGCCGCCCTGCAGTTCATCTCAGACTGCTGTGCTAGCAGTGAGCGAGGCTCCGTGGGCGTGGGACCCTCCGAGCCTGGTGCAGGATATAATCTCCTGGTGTGCCTTTTGCTAAGGCCGTTGCAAAAGCACTGTATTAGGGTGGGAGTGTCCCGATTCTCCAGGTGCTGTCCCTGACAGCTTCGCTTTGCTAGGAAAGGGAATTCCCAGACCCCTTGTGCTTCCCGGTGAGACTATGCCCTGCCCTGCTCCATGGGCTGCACTTGTCTGGCAAGCCCCAGTGAAATGAATCCTGTACCTCAGTTGGAAATGCAGAAATCACTGGTCTTCTGCATTGTTCACGCTGGGAGCTGCAGACTGGAGCTGTTCCTTTCAGCCATCTTGGCACCCACCTCTCTTCAGGTTCTTAAAGTGAGAGCTTAGATTATAGATTTGAGACTTTCTATTTTCTAATGTAAGCATTTAATACTATAAATTTCCCTTTCAGCATTGTTTTGACTGTGTCTCACAAATTCAGTACATTGTATTTTTCATTCAATGTATTTTTAAAATTTCCTGATACTTTCTCTTCAATACATGTATTATTTATCAATGTGTTGTTTAGCTTCCAAGTTTTGAATATTTTCCGTTATTGATTTCATTCCATTGTTGTAAGATAACAGATACTACTATGATTTCAATTTTTTAAATATCTGTTGAAATTTGTTTTATGGCACAAGGTATTGTCTAACTTGGTATATATTTCAGGGACACTTCAAGTAAATGTGTATTTTGCTGTAATTGGGTGGCATGTTCTACAGAAGTGGATTCTATCCTGTTGGTTGATTGTGTTATTGGGTTCTTCTACATCCTTGCTGATTTTCCTGTCAGTTGTTCTATAAGTTATTAAGAGAAAGGGGTGTTAAAGTTGGCAACTATAATTATGGATTTATCTATTTCTTCTTTCATTTCTATCAGTCTAAGTTTCACATATTTTGCAGCTCTGTTTCTGGTGAGTATATATTGAGGATTGTTGTGTCTTTTTGGTGGACGGACTCTTTCATCATTATGTAATCTTCCTCGCTGTCTCTGGTAATTTTCTTTGTACTGAAGTCTACATTATCTGATACTAATACAGAAGCTCCTGTTTTCTTTTGACTAATGTTTGTGTGTTATATATTTTTCATTCTTTTACTTTCAACCTATATTGTTGTATTTAAATTTAGCTTCTTGTAGACAGTATGAGGTTGGATCAGTTTCCTTTTCTCCCCATGGTCTATCGATCTTTGCCCTTTAACTGGTATGTTTTAACCATTTACATTTTAGGTAGTTATTAATATGTTAGGCCTTAAGTTTTCCATTTTGTTTTTTGTTTTCTGTTTTTCCTCTCTATTTTTGTCTGCTTACTTTTTCATGCCTTATTGTTAATTACTTGAACTTTTTCAAAAATTCTGTTTCAGTTAATCTATAATGTTTTTGGGTGTATCTCCTTGCATAGCTTTTTAAAAACTGATTATTCTAAGTATTACATTATATATGCATTACATTACAGGCTACTACTGTTGACATTTTACCAATGTCACTCAAGTGAAGTGTATCATCTTTTACTTTCCCTGTTTATAATTGTCTTAAATATTTCCTTTTCACAAATTTAAAACTATATCAGGCAACATTCTAATTTTTATTTTAATTATCTTGATAAAACTCAAGAGAAGAAAAATGTATTATACTTATTCGTATTTTAACCTTTTCCATTGTTCTTCCTTTCCTTTTGATGTTTCAAGATTTCTTCTTTTGTTATTTTATTTTTGTTTATGTAATTACTTTAGCCATTCTTTTAGGGTGGTTCTGCTGGTGACAAATTCTTTTTTTTTTTTTTTTTTTTTTTAATTTGAGACTGTCTTGATTTTCCTTCATTCCTGAAGGATATTTTTGTTGTACATAAGATTCCAGGTTGACAGTTCTTTTCTTTCAGCACTTAAAAATGTGCCACTTTTTTCCAGCCTCTATGGTTTCTCATGAGAAATCTGCTATCATTCAACTTGTTTTTACAATATAAGTGTCACTTATTTCTCACTGCTTTCAAGAATGATCCTGTGTTTAGTTTTCAAAACTTTTCCTCTGATGTGTCTTGGCACGGATTTGGTTGAGTTTATCTGGCTTGAGACTTGCTCATCTTCTTCAATCTGTAGGTTTATGTCTTTTGTCAAATATGAGAGGTTTCACTCATTATTTCTTTGAGTACCGTTTCAACTCTGCCTCTTTCTTCTCCCTCTAGGATTCCAATGACATAATTGCTAGATCTTTAGTTATAGTCTCACAGGTCTTTGAGGCACTGTTTTTTTTGTTTTTTGTTTTTGTTTTTGTTTTTTTTTTACATTTTTTTTCATTGTGGTTCAGTTGTTTAATTTCTATTATTATGTTTTTAAGTTCCACAATTCTTTCTATTGTCCCCTTTATTCTACTTTGGAGATCATCCATTGAGTTTTTAAAATTTCGGTTATTGTACTTTTCGGTTTTAAATTTCTATCTAGTTCTTTATATCTTCTATCCCTGTGTTGAGACTATTTTTTCGTTTGTTTCTAGTGTTTTTGCAATTGCTTATTAATATATTTTTATCATGGGGGCTTACAATTTTTGCTAGGTAATTCCAATATGTATGCCATTGTGTTTTTTGTCCGTTCATTGTCTTTTCTCATTCGATTTGAGATGTTACAGTATTTAGCATGACAAGTGATTTTTATTGGAACCTGAACAACCTCAGTATTACAGTATAATGCTGAATATTATTTAAATATTTGGTTTCAGATTCTTTGGTGTGGAAAGAGGGTGTCGCTTCATACTGTCAAGTAGGGGTATAAGTGCGGGTTTCCCACTTGACTTCCATTGACACCAAGGTGAGGGAACTCCCCAGTATTGCTGGACAGAGGTGGGAGGATTGATTTCCCAATAGGCCCTCATTGATACCTCCTTGTCTGGAAGTGGTAGGACTTCCTGGTTATTGTTCTCCACCTGGCCTCCACTGGCACCATGGTGGTAGGATAAGTTTGTTACTATGGGTGTTAGTGAATTTCCTGACTCTCCACTAGACTTCCTCTGATACCACCCCGCTGGGGGCTTGGTGCACCTTATTAAACAGCCTGGTGCGGGTGGAAGTCCATCCTTCATGCTTGGGCTTTGCTGGCTTGTGGAGAAGAGGGGAGACACGTTAGTTTTTCTGCAGTGTTTGGAATAGAGTGGTTATTGTTCAAGAGTTTTATGTCTTGCTTGGCTGCCCATTTTCTTGTCCTTTGACTACAAAGAACAGGCTTTCATTAGGAATTTAAATATATGTGCCCATTTGGTGTTTCCAAGATTGCAGATTTGTTCAGCTCCAAGTCCTGGATTTATCAGGCAAAATGAAAACCCAGGGAACTAACCACTGTGTCAATCTTCAGGTTCTGAGGCCCCTAGTGGATCTTCCTTCTTCTCTTCACCTTGTAATACATTCCTTTTGTTTTATTTTGTTTTATAAATAATTTCCAGAGTTTCATTATACTTAGTGGGCAGAATATGAAAAAGTATGTCTACTCCATCCTCCTGGAAAAAAAAATTATCAACTTAGGTTGATAATTTTTGGCTACCACCATATTAGGCTCTTTAGAAACTTTTCTTATTTAATTATCTCACTTCTCTGAGCCAGATGTTCTCACATTAATTCTAAAGATGAGGAGACTGAGGCTTGGTGGAGTAGAACAACTTGTTCAAGGTAAATGGTTAAAGCTAGGCTACAAACACAGGTTAGTCTGGCTATGAGATCTCTGCTGTTTTCGCTGTATAATAAAGGGAAGTCCCTTGCTTATCATTTTCATCTGTTATGATCCCCAGCACATAGATAAGCATATAGAAGGTGCCCAGTAAGTACTGGTGGAATGAGCTTCACATAGGAGCTAAGTTAATGCTTATTAGAAGAGCACCTCTTTTCCAGCGGGATTGGTAGTTAGTGTTTGTTCAGCTGCATGTCACTTCCAAACTGAGTAGCTTTTACTTTTCTAGTTTCTCTGTTTATTTCAAAGGGCGCTGCCCAACTGAACATCACCATTTTCCATTCATCATCAATCTGGTATAACTGCAAATTCCTAGAAAAGAGAAACTTCCTGGAAGATTTCTGCTGCTCTGGGGGCAAAGCTAGAGTTGCATTACAATCACAAAATAGGATTTTTCCTATCCAGGGTGCAGTGTCTCATGCCTGTAATCCCAGCAATTTGGGATGCTGAGTTGGATGAATCACTGGAGGTCAGTAATTCGATACCAGCCTGGCCAACATGGTGAAATTCCATTTCTACTAAAAATACAAAAAATTAGCCGGGTATGGTGGTGTGCACTTCTAGTCCCAGCTACTCAGGAGGCTGAGGCAGAAAAATTGCTTGAACCCGGGGGACGGAGGTTGGTTGCAGTGAGCCAAGATCGTAGCACTGCACTCCAGCCTGGGTGACACAGCAAGATTCTGAAAAAAAAAAAAAAAAAAAAAAAAAGATTTGTCTTGCTCTGCCTGCACTCATCCTAGAGACCATAAGATTTCTCTTTGATAGCTCTGTGAGGACCAGGAGAAATGTGCCATATATATCTGGTGAGTAAGGACTGCCTGGTGAGGTAGTCCTCTCAGCGAGAGTGTTGAGTCTGTGCATTGCAGGAGAGCATGCATTCTTCTGGAGCGGGCTGCCAGGGTTCAAAGCTCAGCTCTGCCATTATCCACAGTGGGACGCTGAGTAGATTCGTAAACCTCCATGCCCCCTACTTCCTATACTGTAAAGTGGGAATAATATAATGCTATATAGTGAGAGTTAAATGAGTTAATATGCATCAACTGCTTAAAATAGTACCTGCCACACTGTCTTCCACAATCGTTGAACTAGTTTACACTCCCACTAACAGTGTAAAAGTGTTCCCATTTCTCCACATCCTCTCCAGCACCTGTTGTTACCTGACTTTTTAATGATCGCCATTCTAATTGGTGTGAGATGGTATTTCATTGTGGTTTTGATTTGCATTTCTCTGAAGACCAGTGACGATGAGCATTTTTTCATGTGTCTGTTGGCTGCATAAATGTCTTCTTTTGAAAAGTGTCTGTTCATATCCTTTGCCCGCTTTTTGATGGGGTTGTTTGATTTTTTCTTGTAAATTTGTTTAAGTTCTTTGTAGATTCTGAATATTAGCCCTTTGTTAGATGGGTAGATTGTAAAAACTTTCTCCTATTCTGTAGATTGCCTGTTCACTCTGATGGTACTTTCCTTTGCTGTACAGAAGCTCTTTAGTTTAATTAGATCCTATTTGTCTATTTTGGCTTTTGTTGCCATTGCTTTTGGCATTTTAGTCATGAAGTCCTTGCCCATGCCTATGTCCTAAATGGTATTGCCTAGGTTTTCTTCTAGGGTTTTTATGGTTTTAGGTCTAACATTTAAGCCTTTAATCAACCCTGCACGTTGTGCACATGTACCCTAGAACTTAAAGTATAATTAAAAAAAAATAGTACCCGACACACAGAATATAATACATATGAGCTGTTTTTATTGCTGTCAATATAATCAGTTAGGGAAGGTGTGACGTCTGTCATCTGACTCCTTCTCTCCAGGGCTTCCTGGTCATCTTGCTTCTTTTGGTCACCGTCTGCTGCAAATACTGCCACGTGTCGAGCTCCTCATGCTGAGATCAGGACCTGGGTCAAGGAGAGCCGGCTGTGCTTCTACGGCTGCCACGGCTGCTGAGCCCAGATGGAAGTCACTTTGCACACCTGGGTGAACCCTCCCTACCCATACTGCTTCTTTGTCCTGGACAAACCCGCACACCTCTGCCTATCTTTGTGGGGTGCCCTCCATCACACACTAAATCACTCTCTTCTATTTCTATTTCTAGAAAGTTTATATTTCTAGAAATCCTCCAAAATCTTCAAACCCTGACTCAGCTCATCCTTCCAGAAGGAGGCTGAGGCTTCTGCTTCTCATACACACGTGGGGCATCCCAGAGGTGGCTGCTTCCTCTTCCCTCCTCCGCGTTCTTCCTGAATCCTGAGTCTTCAAGGAAGATTGCTCACTCCTGCAGGACTCCAGGGGGTGTTCAGGCCACATCAATCCAGGGCTGTGTGAGTTTCCTGGAGCTGCTAAAACAAGTGATCACAATCCGGGTGGCTTAAAACCACAGTCATTTATCGTCTCGCGGTTCTGGAGGCTGGAAGTACAAAATCAAGATGTTGGCAGGGCTGGTTCCCTCTGAGAGCTGTGAGGAGAATCTGCCCCAGGCCTCTGCTTAGCTTCTGGTGGTTTCCTGGCAATCTTCAGCATCCCATGGCTTTTAGATGGATCATCCAGTTCTCTGTCCTCACATTCACATGGTGCTGTCTGTGTATGTCTGTATCCAAATTTCCTTCTTCTTGTAATGACATCAGTCATATCGGATTAAGCATCCACTCTTTTCCAGTCTGACCTCATCTTAATTTAACTAATTACACCTACAAAGACTTTATTTCCAAATACAGTCACCTTTACAGGTACCGGGGTTAGGACTTATAACATATCTTTTTAGAGGACACAGTTAAACTTACAGTAAAGCATAACAGCAACATCTCAAACTTGGACCTCTACTGAGTTAGAAGTGTCACTCTAGGGGTAGTATGCAGAGAATTTTGGAGGGAAAACGTGTCCTGGGAGCAGGTGTGTGAATTAGGATGCTGTTAAAATGGTCACAGAAAGAGATTACATTCTGAACCAGAGTGAGGTTTGGGGTGGATTATTTTGTCTCTATTTAAAATTTTGTATCCAGAAATTCAAAGGCATTTTGAAAAATGTATTTCCCTCCTCCCCTTCAGTGCCAGGTGTCTGAGCTTTGGAAACATGGATTTTCTTGCAGCTCTTCTGTGTGTTGTTGGAGGCCAAGCTCATCAAACTGCCCATAGTGGAGACTGAGCAGCTGTGCATAGGGGCTGCTGAGAGCTGAGTTTGTTTATGTAAATTTTGTTTTATTTTAGTCTTTCCAACAACTGCCATGGGGCCTAATTCTCAGCCAAGGGCTAGGAGGAAGGCCTTTATTGTTTAGATGTAGGCATTTGGGATAACTTGGGAAGCAAACTCCACCATGTAATATGTGAGCCCTTCCTGGGCAGCTCTCCTCACCCAGTGCTTCATGGAGAAGCAAGACTGTTGCTGCCTTGGGAGAGGCTGCGGTTTTATTGTGAGTCAAGCATAATTTTTCCTTTTTAATTTCCACAGCTTTATTTAGCTTTAGAAACATTCCTTTCAAATATATTATGTTATTCTGGTATAATATCTTTTATAATAAAGCCGTGGAAATTATAATTAATCTTTTATAATAAAGCCATGGAAATTATTCTGAGCATAGCCTACAACAAAGAAAAAACACTCAACCACGATAATGAACCCATAGACAATTACATTCTTACAAATTCTTGTGTTCTAAATACAAGCGTCTTTCCAAATTTCATGTATTAAATAGATGGACACGAAAAGGATATAAATAAATATTGCTTAAGTAAGTAAAATAAATGTTTAAGTCTACATATGTGTTATAATTTAAAAGGGCATTTAAGATGATTGAGAAAACACTGGTAAAAGCAGTCATTCCTTGAGCAAATATTTAGTGACACTGACAATGGCCAGGAAATGGCTATAGAGGGAAGCGAGCAGGGCTCGGTCTGGCCCTGAGACTTCACATGGTGAAGTGTTCCGTGATTTGTCTGCAGACGCCTGCTATAACACTGATGCCTGACCCTGCTGACTACCTGACTTCAGGTTCCCTCTTTTCCACGTGATTCCCGGAAACTTCCCAACATCTTCAAGCCCTGACTGAGCTCCTTGGTCCAGCAGGAGGACGGGGTGCCTGGTGCTGACACTGCGTAGGCCTCTCGGGGGCAGTTGCCTCCCCTCCCCTCCTCTGCACCCTTCCTGTGTTCTTGGCGCCCATCTCCTAGGAAGACACTTTCCCTCAAGTGCTTTTGATCCCATTCTCTCCACCTGACATAAAGCGATTTTACACAAACCTGAGCAATAAACATTTAGACGTGGACCAGTGCACAGCAACAGCAGTGGAAGGTTGCCCAGTCCACCCCAACCCCTGAGGTTCAGCCTGGCTCTTGGAGTTGAGGGGATGGTGTGGAGAGGCCGCTGGGGAGGGCGGGCCATGGCAACAATGAGAAAAGAAGGTCCGGGGTGTTCAGTGGGAAGAAACAGGACATATCAGTACTTTAACAAGGCTCAGAATCGCCCTTCCAAAATGTCTCCAGGTTCATAATCTCCTGCGCTGCCCAGCAATGGCTTCCTTTCTCCATCAATCATCTCTTTGCATTTTGC
>NW_012104432.1:412951-489038 GCF_000951045.1 Mandrillus leucophaeus | reverse complement strand
TGTCCATGTTTGGTTGTCCTTCTCTCCTGAGCTCCCTGGAAACACTGTTGCAGACCTGGGGTCCTGTGCCTGAGTCAGTACAGTTGCACCCAGGGAGGTCCTGCCCTCAGCTCAGGGCGCAGCACCCACAGCACGTAGAGTCCAGCTCGGGCAGATCTCTCTGCTGTGTGCTTCCTTGTACAGGGTAGGAAGTGGTTCTGGGTTTCTTATACCTACGTATTGAGGCTTGTGCCCAGGCATCCAGATCAAGTGGATTCAGGAGGAGCCACATAACCACCATGAGAGATATTTTGAGGCATTAGCACGTGCTTTCTTTCTCTGAAACTTTTCTTTCCTGCCCTCCCACTCAAGCCATTGCCTAGCCCTGAGCTCATTGCATCAGGAAGGGGTGTACAGACATGGCCTGAGTCCTCCTGGCCCTTCCCTCCCACTGTCTAAATCTAGAGTTGGATGAAGATCCTCGGAAATAGAATATTTGGGGGCACAGTCAGCGAGGAGAGAAGATTTACCCAGGCTTGGGAGATTAAATAGAAAAAAGGATGGATGAGAATTGGGTATCCCAAGAGAGAAAGAGGAAATGCTCTGTCTGCTTCCAAAACAGCGCCTCTGGAGAGGGAGGGACGTTGCTTCCGGAGAGGACGGCCACTGGGGCATGGATCCAGATGGGAGGTGGCCACTTCCAACAGCTTCCTGTCCTCACTCCGGTCCTGGCACTGCAGAGACAGCCACGTGCAGTTATCAAGGCTGAGGAGGAAATGGCTTAGAGAGGACTAGGAGGACTGGCAGCCCAGATGCCCATAACCCGCTGCCACCCCAATGCCTTGGAATTGTGGCATGACCCAGGAAGCGTTCACTCTAAGTTGGTCGTCAGCTTGGGGTGGGAAGTGAAAGCTTTGAAACAGGACTTAATGCAGTCAAGTTGAGAATAAGAACCGCGGCATGTGTTTTGTACTTGACCTTGAGAACCCAGCACTCAATGAAGAGTCGTTCTCTTCTTAGGAGATGTGCTTGGACCTGTGAGGAAAGTGGCCATCAGCAGACACACTGTCCAGGTCCAACCTCCCCGATCATCTTGGATCTCAACAATCGTGTCTATTAATTCCAGTATTTTCCCTCCGCAGTTCATCACCACACGGCAGCCTGGGATGGGACCAGGAGTAGTTGGTACCCTTGGCACAACTTCAACTACTTCTACTTTGCTAGAGTCTGACTTGTTTAGAAACAGTTGAGTGACCCCTGGGTTGTAACAATGTTTCCCACCGTCTTGAGCACCAATGTTTACATTCCTGTTACAAGGCCAGAAATCTGGTTTTTTTTTTCCCCCCAGATTTGCCACTCTATGCTGCCAAGGACCCAATCAACACTGACTTGATTCTAGGTGAGTACCGAGGACCTGACTTGTCACTTCTCCATGTGGCTGCTGCTTCAGCAGCTCTTCCTTGAGGCACTCGTCCATGCACAAGCAATGTATGTTTTTAAAAATGAAATATTTTTTAGAAGTACAAAAATCATCGATGTTTAGGTATCCACCACTGAGATTAAGCAGGTGTTACTATTTTGATATATATTCTTTATCTCTCTAGTTTAAAAAAATTAAACAAATAAAAAGATTATAGTGTCAGGTGCGGTGGCTCACACCTGTAATTCCAGCACCTCGGGAGGCTGAGGCAAGTGGATCACCTGAAGTCAGGAGTTCAAGACCAGCCTGACCAACATGGTGAAAGCCCACCTCCACTAAAAATACAGAATTAGCTGAGTGTGATGGCATGTGCCTGTAATCCCAGCTACTTGGGAGGCTGAGGCAGGATAATCACTTGAACCAGGGAGGCAGAGGTTTCAATGAGCCAAGATTGTGCCATTGCATTCCAGCCTGGGCAATGAGCAAAAGTCCATCTCAAAAAAAAATAAAAATTATGGCCACAGAGATGCTATAGTGATGGATACATGCTATTATGCACAAAGAGTGAACCCTGAAGCAAACTATAGACTTCAGTTAATAATCATATCAATATTGGATCATTAACTGTAAAAAATGTGCCTCACTAATAGAAGATGTTAATGGGGGCTGAGTGTGCTTTCTCTCTCTCTCTCTCTCTCTGTCTCTCTCTCTGTGTGTGTGTGTGTGTGTGTGTGTGTGTGAGAGAGAAGGGGTATATGGAATACTCTGTACTTTCTTCTCAAGTTTTCTATAAACCTAAAGTTGATCTAAAAATCAAACCTAGTAACTATATGTTAGATTATTGAATATACTTACATATTATATAAATAGCTACAGCCATATTCTGTCTCCATCCTCCTCCCTCCATCCTCCTCCCTGCTTTCCTGGAAGCACCTGCCACCTTAGAGCTGTGTGTGGCCCTACCTGTCACTCTGAGAGCACCGCCCCTCCCCTAGCTCTTCCTGTAACCTAGTCTGTGGCATGGCTGCCCTGTCCTGCCTCTCCACTGGCCAGCCTTCTTCCTTTCAAAGACCCTGTGGGCCGTTGCTTGAACTCTTTGGTCAGTTTTAAATGATGAAAGCTCCTCCAGGCTCTTGTAGGCATAAGGAGAGTCTCATTTGCATAATTAGAATTCCTGTTTATGAAGGCAAATATCTAAACTTGTGATTCCATTTAGAACCCACCTGCCTGGATGACCCAGGGAGACTTCTCCATCTCAGGATCCTTCACTCAATCATATCCGCAAAGATCCTTTTTCCATATCAGGTCACATTCTGAAGTCCCAGGAATTCGGACCTGACATCTCGGGACCATTATATGACCTACACACCCTCTTGCAGGTCTGCCTCTGCTGCCCTAGGTTGGGCTGTGGGGTGTGGGGTAGGGATCAGAAGGAATAGGTAGAGTCCTCCTGGACTGCGTAGAGGTAATTCTGCCTTGGTGCCTTCGGGTGTTGCTAGTTCCCAATATTGACCTTCTTATTTTTATGATTTTTGAACATTTCCCTGCTTTCTTTGGCTCTTGCTTCCTGGGAACATCTCACAGGTGAGGCCAGACAGCACAGGGTTTCAAAGGGCTGGCTTGTGGGTGAGTCAGGTGATGGCTGTGCCCACCACTTGTTTATTTTGAAGACAGAGATAATAGTAACGCATCTCACAGGTTGCTGTGAGGATTCTGGTACATGGAAAATCTTTAATGTGCTGCCTGCATCACAGCACCTGCTTGGGGAGGATTGGCCATTTTTGTTGGTAGAAGCTGCAGCTTCTCTTATGGGGCAGTGCCTCCCCCTCATAGCCCTCCACATCCAGTGCTGCTGAAGCACCTGTCAAGGTGGACTCTTCCTAACAGGAAGCTTCCCAATTGTCTATGAACAATGTTTATTATGTTCTATCCTCTTTTTCTGATTTAGGATCTGATCAAGGATTGTACATTGTGTTGGCTGTCATGTGACCTTATTCTTCTCTATTCTAGCTATGCCTGGGACTTTAACAAATGCACATGTACCCTAGAACTTAAAGTATATAAAAAAAGTTTCCGTGCTGTTTATGTTTTTTAAGGCCCAGGTTGATTGTTTTGCAGGATGCTTTTCAATTTGCATTTGTCTAATTGTTTGCTCACGATTAGATTCATTTTTGCAGGGACTTCCACAGGCAATGTTCACCTTTCCCACTGCAGCCCAGCAGGAGGGACGCACTGTTAGTTCATCCCATCACTGGGATGTTCAGCTTGGTCACTTCCTTCAGTTGGCATTTGCTGAATTTCTCCATTATAAAGGTATCTTTCTCCCTTTGTGCTTAATAAGTAACTTGTGTTGTAATTCTTTGAGACTTTGTGAATATCCTGTTCCTCCATGCTCTTTTCCCCAGTGGTTTCAGCGTTCATCACTAAATGTATTTTGAGTTATTGCTATGCTGGAGGCGAAGTAGTGATTTTTTATTTCCCTCATTTCTTTTGTTTTATCTTTAGTTAACACATAATAATTGTACATATTTATGGAATATAGAGTAATGTTTTTATACATG
Source organism: Mandrillus leucophaeus (assembly GCF_000951045.1). NCBI lineage: Eukaryota > Metazoa > Chordata > Mammalia > Primates > Cercopithecidae > Mandrillus > Mandrillus leucophaeus. The sequence continues at coordinate 485,078 of NW_012104432.1, read as the reverse complement.
CATACAATATGTCATGATCAAATCAACGTAATCATACAGACATTACCTCAAACATTTATCATTTCTTTGCATTGGGAACATTCAAAATTCTCACTTTTAGGGAGTGTAAATTAGTTCAACCATTGTGGAAGACAGTGTGGCGATTCATCAAGGATCTAGAACTAGAAATACCATTTGACCCAGCAATCCCATTACGGGTATATACCCAAAGGATTATAAATCATTCTACTATAAAGACACATGCACACGTATATTTATAGCAGCACTATTCACAATAGCAAAGACTTGGAACCAACCCAAATATCCATCAATAATAGACTGGATAAAGAAAACGTGGCACATATACACCATGGAATACTGTGCAGCCATAAAAAAGGATGAGTTCATGTCCTTTGCAGGGACATGGATGAAGCTGGAAACCATCATTCTCAACAAACTACCACAAGAACAGAAAACCAAACACTGCATATTCTCACTTATAAGTGAGAGTTGAACAATGAGAACTCATGGACATAGGGAGGGGAACATCTGCTGGGGGCTGGGGGGCTAGGGGAGGGATAACATTAGGAGAAATACCTAATGTAGGTGATGGGGCGATGGGTGCAGCAAACCACCATGGAACATGTATACCTATGTAACAAAACTGCACATTCTGCACATGTACCACGGAACTTAAAATATAATTAAAAAGAAAGAAAAATTCTCACTTCTAAGCTTTTTGAAAATATGCAATAAATCATTATTAACTATACTCATCCTACAGTGCTATAAAAGATTATATTGGGTTGGTGCTAATAATGGTAAAAACTACAATTACTTTTGCACTAACCTAATAACTCATTCCTCCTGTCTAGATGTAACTTTGTGTTGGTTAACCAACCTTTTCCCATCTTCCCTTCTCTTCATCCTTCCTAGCCTCTAATAAGCAGAGCTCTACTCTCTCATAGTAGTTTCATAATAGTTTATAATAGTTTACTTCTATGAGTGCAACTTTTTTTTAGCTTACACGTATAAGTGAGAACATGTGGTATTTATCTTTCTATGCCTGGCTTATTTTACTTAACAAAATATCCTTCAGACTCATCCTTGTGGCTGTGAATGATAGGATTTCATTCATTTTTATGGCTGACTTGTATTCCATAGTGTATATGTACAATGTTTTCATCCTTAATATCTGTTGATGGACATTTAAGTTGATTCCACATCTTGGCTATTGTGAATAGTGCTGTAATAAACATGGGAATGCAGATATCTCTTTGATACGTGGATTTCCTTTCCTTTGGAAAAGTAGCCAGTAGTGGGATAACGGGGTCATATGGTAGTACTACTTTTAGTTTTTTTAAATACTGTTTTCCATAATGTCTGTGCTAATTTCCACTCCTATGAAGACTGTATAAGAGTTCCCTTTTTCTCTGCATCCTTACCAGCATTTGTTATTTTTTGTCTTTTTAATAATAGCCTTAGTGGAGTGAGATGGTATCTCATTGTGATTGTGATTTGCATTTTCCTGATAATTAGTGATGTTGAACGTTTTTTCATATAGTTGTTGGCCATTTATATGTCTTTTTTTGAGAAATGTTTATTGAGATTCTTTGCCCATTTTAAAATCAAATTATTAGATTTTTTTTTTTTTTTTTGCTGTTGAGTTGCTTAAGTTATTTGCATGTTCTGGAAATTAGTCCCTTCTCAGATGAATAGTTTGCAAACATTTTCCTCCATTCTGTTAGTTGTCTCTTCACTCTGTTGATTGTTTCCTTTGCTGTGCAGAAGCTTTTCATCTTAACACAGTACTATTTATCTATTAGGTTGATGCAAAAGTAATTGCAATTCTTGCCATTTAGTTTACTTTTGCAATTTACTTTTAAATGGCAAAAACTGCAATTACTTTTGCATCAACCTAATATTTTCGGTTTTTGTTGCCTGTGCTTTTGAAGTCTTACCCATAAAACCTTTGCCTAGACCAATGTCCTGAAGCATTTCTTCTACATTTACTTCTAGTATTTAATAGTTTGGAACTTACATTTGAAGCTTTAATCCATTCTGAGTTGATTTTTCTATGTCGTGAGAGATGGGGTCTAGTTTTCCTCATCTTCAAATGGCTATCCAGTTTTCCCAGAACCATTTATTGAAAAGGAAATTCTTTCCCCAGTTTATGCTTTTGGCACCTTTGTTGCAGATCAGTTGGCTGTAAATATATAAATTTATTTCTGGATTCTCTACTCTGTTCCATTCATCTATGTGTCTGGTTTTATGTCAGTACCATACTGTTTTGATTAATATAGCTCTGTAGTATATTTTGAAGTTAGGGAGTATAATTTCTCCAATTCTTTTTTCTCAGTATTGCTTTGCCTATGTATGATCTTTTGTGTTTCCATACAAATTTTAAAGTTTTCTCTATTTCTGCGAAGAATGTTATTTGTATTTTAATACGAATTGTATTGAATATGTAGATTGTTTTGGGTAGTAGGCTAATTTTAATTGATTCTTTCAATTCTTTTGATTCTTTCAAGTATTAATTATTTCAATGCATGGGAAGGGGATGTCTTTCCAATTTTGGTGTGTCTTTAATTTTTTTCATCAGTATAGATCTTTCACCTCTTTGGTTAAATGTATTCCTGAGTATTTTATTTTATTTTGTAACTATTGTAAATCAAATTGATGTGTATTTGTTTTTCAGATAGTTCATTAGTGATTTATACAAATGCTACTGTTTTTGTACGTTGATTTTGTACCCTGCAACTTTACTGAATTCATTTTTCAGGTCTAGGAATTTTTGGTGGGGTCATTAGGTCTTTTTACATATAAGATCATGTATTCTACAAAGACAAACAATTCAACTTGCTCTTTTCCAATTTGGATGATCTTATTTTCTTTCTTTCATCTAATTGCTCTGGCAAGGGTTTCCAGTACTATGCTGACTAAGGGTGGTGAAGTGGGCATCCTTGTCTTGTTTAAATTCTCAGAGAAAAAACTTTCAGCTTTTCTCTGTTCAGTATGATGTAAATTGTGGGTTTGTCATATATGGCTTTTATTGTGTTGAGGTATGTTCCTTCTATACCTAATTTGTTGAGAGATTTTATCATGAAGGGATGTTGAATTTTATTAAATTCTTTTTACTGAATCTATTGAGATGATCATATGGTTTTTGTTCTTCATTCTGTTGAATGATGTATCACATGTATTGATCTGTGTATGTTGAATCATCCTAGCATCACTGAAATAAATTCCACTGGGTCATGGTGTATTATGTTTTTGATGTGCTGTTAGAGTTGGTTTGTTAGTATTTTTTTGAGGATTTTTGAATCTATGTTTATCGGGGATATTGCCATATAGTTTTCCTTTTTGTTGTGTTCTTGTTTAGTTTTGGTATGCTGGCTTCATATAACGAGTTAGAAAAAAATTTCCTCCTCTTCAATTTTTTTGGAATAGTTTGAGAAGAATTGATGTTAATTCTCCTTTATACGTTTGGTAAAATTCAACAGTAAAGCCATCTAGTTCTTGGCTTTTCTTTATTGGGAAAGTTTTTTTATTACTGATTCCATCTCTGCTATTATTGGTCTGTTTGGATTTTCTCTTTCTTCTTGGTTCAATCTCAGTAGGTTATATCTGTTCAGGAATTTATCCATTTCCTCCAGGTTTTTCAATTTGTTGGTGTATAGTTGTTCCTAACAATTTTTAATTATCCTTTGTATTTCTGTGGTATTAGTTGTAATGTCTCCTTTTTTGTTTATAATTTTATTTATCTGAGTTTTCTCTGTTTTTTCTTAGTCTAGCTAATGATTTGTCTAGTTTCAAAAAGCCTTTTTTCTGTTTCATTAATCTTTGTGGGTATTTTTATGTCTGTTTTGTTTAGTTCTTCTCTGATCTTTATTATTTTTTTCCTTCTACTCTTTTAGGGTTTTGTTTGTTTTTGCTTTTCTAGTTTCTTGAGATGCATTGTTAGGTTATTTACTTGAAATATTCCTACTTTTATGATGTAGGTGCTATTGTTATAAAATTCCCAATTAGTACTGCTTTTGTTTGTCTCTCAAAGGTTTTGATATGTTGCATTTTTATTTTCACTAGTTTCAAGACTTTTTTTGATTTCCTTCTTAGTTTCTTCATAGACCATTTGGTTAGTCAGGAGCACATCAGTTGACAAATACATGTCAATTTCCATGTAATTGTACAGTTTCCAAAGTTCCTCTTGTCAGTGATTTCTAGTTTTATTCCATTGTGGCTTGACAAGATAATTGATATGATTTTTATTAACAAATTATTTTGAAACTTGTTTTGTGATCTAACATATGGTCTATCCTCAAGAAGTTTCCATGGACCAATGAGAAGAATGTGTATTTTTGCAGCTGTCGGATAAAATATTCTGTAAATATCTCCTAGGTCCATTATGTCCACAATACTGTGTAAGTGCAAAGTGTCTTTGTTCATTTTCTGCCTGGATCATCTGTCCAGTGCTGAAATTGGGTGTTGATATTCCCCAGCTCTTACTGTGTTAGTGGCTACCTCTCTTTTTAGCTCTAATAAAATAGGTTTTAAATCTCTGTGTGCTCTAGTACTGGTGAATATATATTTACAATTTTGTATTTTCTTAGTGAATTGATACCTTTGCCTTTTGTCTCTTTTCATGTTTTTTTTTAACTTAATGTATATTTTGTAAGAAATAAGTGTAGCTGCTACTGCATACATTTGGTTTCCATTTGCATGGAATACCTTTTTCTATCTTTTCACTTTCAGTCAATGTGTGTCTTTACAGGTAATGTGAGTTTCTTGTGGGCAGCATATATAGTAGGGTCTTGTTTTTATCAATTTATCCAGCATATGTCTTTTAATTGGGAAATTTAAACTCTTTACACCGAGGGCTGTTATTGTTATGAGGACTTACTTCTGTCATTTTGCTGATTATTTTCTACGTGTTTTGTATACCCTTTGCTCCTTTCTTCCTCTCTTATTTTTTATCTTTTTGGTTTGATGGGATTTTTTTTATAGTGATATTGTTTGATTCCTTTCTCTTTCTCATTTGTGTGTCTGATTTACCAGTGAGTTTTTTGCTTTCATGTGTTTTTATGATAATCTATATCTTTTTGCTTCCAGGTGTGGGGTGTTCTTAAACATTTCTTTCAGGGATGGTCTAGTGGTGATGACTTTCCTTGGTTTTTGCTTGCCTGGAAAAGACTTTGTTTCTCCTTCATTTCTGAAGGTTAGAATTGCTTGGCATAGTATTCTTGATTAGCAGTTGCTTTCTTTCAGCACTTTGAATATATCATCCCATTTTCTCCTGGCATATAAAATTTCTGCTAAAAAAGTCTAATGTGACCAGGTGTAGTGGCTCATGCCTGTAATCCCAGCACTTTGGGTGGCTGAGGAAGGCAGATCACTTGAAGTCAGGAGTTTGAAGCCAGCCTGGCCAATGTGATGAAACTCTGTCTCTACTAAAAAAAAAATACGGCCGGGCGCGGTGGCTCAAGCCTGTAATCCCAGCACTTTGGGAGACCTAGGCGGGCGGATCACGAGGTCAGAAGATCGAGACCATCCTGGCTAACCCGGTGAAACCCCCTCTCTACTAAAAAATACAAAAAAAAACTAGCCGGGCGAGGTGGTGGGCGCCTGTAGTCCCAGCTGGTCGGGAGGCTGAGGCAGGAGAATGGCCTGAATCCAGGAGGCGGAGCTTGCAGTGAGCTGAGATCCAGCCACTGCACTCCAGCCTGGGCAACAGAGCGAGACTCTGTCTCAAAAAAAAAAACCAAAAAAACAAAAAAACCCAAAAATTAGCCAGGCATAGTGGCATGTGCCTGTAATCTCAACTACTTGGGAGGCTGAGGCACAAGAATCACTTAAACCCAGGAGGTAGAGGTTGCAGTGAGTCCAGGTTGCACCACTGCACTCCAGCCTGGGAAACAGAATGAGGCTTCATTTAAAAAAAAAAATATATATATATACACACACACACACACACACACACATATATATGTGTGTATATATATAATGTTGGTTTGATAAGGATTCCCTTATATGTGTCTGAAAGCTTTTCTCTTGCTGGTGTTGAAGAGGACTTTTATCAGGGGGATAAATGTTTTTGGGATTCTTTGAGTTTCCTTTGTTTAGATGTCTCTGTCTCTCCCAGTACTTGGGAGCTATTATTTCATGAAATAGTTATTCTTTGCCTTTTCCAATCTCTTAGAATTTTGGAACTCCCACATGTGAATATAAATTTACTTTGTGGTGTCTCATATATCATGTATATCATGTAGGCTTTCTTCATCCTCTAAAAATTCATCATTATTTTTTGTTGTCTGACTGGATTATTCAAAAGATAAACTATCTATCTTCAAGTTCAGAACTTTTTACTTTTGTTGATGTAGTCTATTATTGGAGCTCTCAACTGTATTTTGAATTTCCTTCATTGAATTCTTCAGTTCCAAGATTTCTGTTTTATTATTTTTATGATATCTCTTTGTTTTTGAATTTTTTTCATTTCATGAATTGTTTTCTTGATTTCTTTGTACTGCCTACCTGTGTTCTCTTCCATCTCACTGAGTTTCCTTAAGATCATTATTCTGAATTCCTTTTCAGGCATTTCATATATTTTCTTTTCTTTGGGGTATGTTACTGGAGAATTATTGTGTTCCTTGGAGCTGTCATGTTTCCTTCCTTTTTTGTTTCTTTTGTTCTTACATTAATCTAGTGCATCTACATGGGTCTAGTGTTAACAGTTGACTCATCAAGTTTTGTGGAGTAGCTTTTGTAGGGAAAGACTTTTTCTTGTAGATCTGTCTATACTGTTGGTTGGGTAGAGTGCTATGGCTTTGGTCCTGGGTGGATGCAGTGGTGTTATCTCCGTAAGATTTCTTCGGCTCTAATTAATATCAGCAGTGTCTGTGAGTTCATCAGTGCCTTAGACTGCATTTGTTTGTGCATTTCTTTCTGTGGAACATTTTTGCTGGGGACAGGGATATCAGGTGGGCCAGTCCTTAGGTCCCTGAATGGCACATGTAGGCTGGTGGTGGCAGCAGTGGGGTCAAAGCAGGCTGGTACTCATATTCCTGGGTGGAACGCACAGTTGTGTGGTGACCTCACTGCTAGAGAGGCAAGGTTGCTATTGGAAGCTGCAGACCCAGGAAGGTGAATCTTAGGCTCTGGGAAGCCTGTATTTTGGCTTTATATTTGTCCTGGGAGCAGCCTCCCTGATGTGCTAGACCACTTATTCCCTGCAGTGTAGGGTGCTGTGTGGACTTGAGTGCCAGAGACCAAACACCCGGGTTGTATCACTGAGTTCAGCAGGTGTTGCAATGTTGTAGCCCTCTGGGTGGAGGTGAGGGAATGTCAGCTGGGCCCCAAGGATGTGAAGATGCAGGGGCTATTAACCCCTAGGGCAAGATGGACTCTGGCCTCTGCTCTCACAATGGTACCCTACTGCAGTGGTATGGGTCCTGTGGGCCTGGGAAGGGGATGTGTCCCAGTGTGGATTCCCTTTCTGGGGCAATGCAGTAGCATGGACTCCAGACACCTTCTTATACAGGGTTCAGGGCTTTGGGAAGGCTGAGGGGCTCTCCTGTAGCCAGCATTGCAGGTGTCTGTCATGAAAATGAGAGCTGTTTGGACCTCTTCCTTATATTTTCCCCACAATAGGGATTTTCGCTTGACCGTGAGTTGATTCCAGATCCCAGCCAGCTGTGTTGCTTCCATCTCTGTGCTGTCTTCTTGAGTTTCTGTGCCTTAGAAGGTCTTTGTCATTCCCTTGATGAATTCCAGTGTTCTCCTTTAGATCCTCTGTTTGACGTGTGGTTACCTATTTGTTGTTTTGGTCCTTCTTTGTGAAGGAGGTAAGTGCTGGGTGCCTCTAACCAGCCATCTTGATGATATCTATTTTTATTATTATTTTTTCTCATCAATAAGGTACCATTTCTTTATCCTGAAGACCTTCTCTTCAGGTAATTTTTAGTATCAGAATAGATTAATAGATTCTTTTTTAAAAAAATAGATTTAAATAATTACAATTCACTCTTTTATTATTTATTTTGATGTTTAAATTACTCCAAATTCAGTCAATGGACTCTCTTCAATCTGCCTTCTGGGTCCTTTTTAGAAATCCAAATCACTTTTTTTGAGAACTAAATGGTGTCTTTAAAAAACTATACTTTTCTATGTTTCTTGCTTGTATAACTGATTTTGCTATATTGACTTTGCAGCCAGTGACCTTGCTGAACTTTTCTATTAGTTCTAATATGGTGACTGGAAATTTAAGACAATTGTATTCTTTTTCAGTTGTCTTTTTCTTTTGTTATTGAGATGGCGAGAACCTTTTAAATAAGGCTAATTCTATGTAAGAGAAAGATGTGACAATTGAATTTTATTCTTTTTCAGTTATCTTTTTCTTTTGTTATTGAGATGGCGAGAACCTTTTATATAAGGCTAATTCTATGTAAGAGAAAGATGTGCAGGCACTAGCTTCTTCCTGACTTTGAAGTTTCAACATTAAATATGTTTGTTCTGGCTTATTAGTTGCTATCCTTTCTCCTAGTATGGAAGGTCTCTCTCTTTCTCTGTCTCTCTCTCTCAATGAATAAGTTAAAAAATCACTAATTGGTTTTGAATTTTATCAATTTGTTCTGCATATGTTAAGATGATTATAAGTGTTTTCTCCTTTAATATCTTAATGTGATCAATTACAATAATATCTTCATAATGTGTAAACCATCCCTGCCTTATTGATATAAACCTTATTTGATATCTTTTAATATATTTTCATATTTAGTTTGGCAATATTTTATTTAGCCTTTTGCATTTACATGTGAGATTGGCTTATAGTTTTCCTTTCTTACATTTCTCTTTTTCCAATATCTACTTGCCTGAAATCATTTGTATTTTCATGGTTTGTGTATTCTGTTCTTGACTGTGTGGAAAAGGGTGTTTATACTACCTGGATCTGTTTTGTGTGGGAGGTGGGGCAAGTAGCAGTTTAAAACACACACTAAATTTCCTTAGTGAATGTACCTCCACTCAAGCGTCTAGGCCTTTGAGTAGCATCAGTAGCTATAACATCTACAAGAGTCCTCCAGTGTAGGTCCCAGTCATTCAGGGTCACACAACAAAGGAGGAAGAATATGGAAAATTGGGTCTGGGGGTTGGGTCACACCGTCCAGGTACACTCAGAGGCAGGGAGCCGTGCAGCCTGGACCCCAGAGGGCTCTCTGTCTCAGTCATGTGTTCCTGCCTCAGTGTCATCATTTCTTCTCACGTTCCCTGTCACTCACAGTCTCTGTGCATGCTGTGAGCAGGTACTCAGTACCAAGGAGGGAGCGGTGAGTTCTGAGCCTCTAACTGGGGTGGAAAAGATGTGTGGAAGGGCTTCGTCATGCTGGCTGCGTTTGCTTCCCTTTAGGTCTCTACAGAGTGGGCACGTCTAGCACTGTGAGGATTAATCTCCTGCCCAAGACTGTCTTCAGGGTGCCTAAGATTTTCATTTCAACTCTTGTCAACCAGCATTTCCTTATTATGCCCACAGAAATCTTGCTTTTTTCTGCCTCAGCCTGTATTACGAGCTTGCTGGCACTGACAAGGGAGGGCGGTGAGCCTGACTCCTTGGGAGGCTGCAGCTCTCCCCACTGTAGGTGTGTGCGTGTGTGTGTGTGTGCATAAGCATGTGTGTGTGTAAGCATGTGTGTGCATGTGAGCATGTGAGAGAGTGGGAGTGTGTGCATGTGTAAGAATCAGTATGTGAGTGTGCAAGTATGTGTGCATGTGTGCACATCTATGTGTGTGTATGCATATGCATATGTGTGTAGATGCGTAAGTGTGTGGGCATTCTCACGTGCATGTGAGAGAATATGTGTGCACATGTGCAACTGTGTGCATTTGTGAGTGTATGCACATGTGATATGAGTGAGTTCATTTGAGTGCATGTGAGTGTGCATTTGTGAGTGTGTGTATGGGTGAATATGCATTCGTGTGTATGTGCATTTGTAACTGCATGTGTGATATGTGAGCATGTGTGAATTCATGTTTGTGTGTGTGCATTTGTGTGTATGTGTGAGTGTGCATTTGCAAGTATGTGTATGTGTAAGTGTGCATTTGTGAATGTGTGCACGTGTGATAGGCGAGCGTGTGTGAGTTCATTTGTGTGTATGTGTGAGTATGCAATTGCGATTGTGCACATGGGTGAAAGTGCATTTGTGAGTGTGTGAGTGTGTCTGTGGCTGTGGCAGGGGAGTCAGAGGCGAGCCCTGCGTGGTGGGTTCGTCCTTCACTGCACTCTCTCACAAGCTTCTGCTCCGCTAACCAGGTCACCAATCGTCCTGGGAACCTGCCCTCCCTTGTCTGGTTTCTCGCCTCTGCTTCTGCTGCTCTTTGTGTCTGCAAAGTTTCTACTCTCCTCCCCTGGTTATGAGCTGAGTCTTCTTTTCTTCAGGATCCAGATGAAATGCCTTGTTCTCCCTGACATAGCTCAGTCGGGGATAAACATTTCCTCCTCTTTTAAGACTTAGCACATCTGCCTTGAATTATACATGCGAGCAGCAGAGGCTCCTGTAGGATACGGATTATGACTTATTTATCTTTATATTTTCCCCAATAACTCTCTCCATCCCAGCACTTAAGATAGTGTCTGGCACAAAGAAGGTGCTCAATAATTATTTATTAAAATTCACTAATTCTTGCCTCTCCTTTTTGGTATGTTTAGTGAAAAATTTCAATTCAGGGATAAATGATACCATCTTGGTGTGAAATTGGTGCTTTCTGCCTTATGCCCGAGGCTAAAATCATCCCACATCCCTTTCATCACCCGTCTTTCTGTCTCCCTGCCTTGAGCAGGCATCCCTCACCACCCTCCACCCCCGTTCTGTGGCTCTGACATGGGCTTCTGCACCATTCCTGCCTCCTTCAGCTCTGAGTGCACACACAGGATCATTCACACACCCTGGGCAGGGTTTTATGTGATGCCTCAGAGCAGTGTTCCCAGATCTGGATGCTAAAATGACTAGAGTTGCATTTTCATGCATGTCACACCTTCTGGGAGAATTAGTGGAGGACTAGAGAAACGATTCCTAACCCCTACCATGCCTTGAATTATCCCAAAGGAGGTTGGAAGTTTTCAAAACAAGGTTAATTGCAATTCGTGGTAATCACACACATATTTAATGCTACACAACACTTCGAGGCTAAGATAAATGTTATGAAAACTGAAGTGTCAGAACTCTAGGAAGATTGGGATACAGGGCAACTGAATTATTTTTCTCTAAAAAAGAAAAAAAAAAGGCTCCGGAAATAATATGACTTTACACACTTGAAAGTCAAATAAGCCTGTGTGCTGTGGCGAAGACCCCAGGGAATGTGGCTGCCTCTGACACCCTCCAGCGTTGAGAGCCTCGGGCAACCTTCCTGAGCCTGCGTTTCCTCTACTCTCAGGTTCTTCTCTCTCTGAAATCCCATGCCGCACTATTTGTTTAGATTTGCATATTATGATGGTGATATTCAATCACATTTGCATTTACTTAGTACCTACAGCATGCCAGGTTTCTGGAAGCACTGATGAAATGGGTAGTTTATGTGACACCTAAAAATGTAGAGGGAACTGCCTGCTGCTTTGCTCATTTCTCTCTCTCTTTTTTTGTTTTTGGCAGATCTTTGCTCATTTCTCTTCTTTTTTTTTTTCTTTTTTTTGTTGGCAGAACCACTTTTCTCATCGTCTTGCCTCTACCAACCCCCAGGCCCCCGGTGCCCGAGAAACGTCTCTCTAAACTCACAGCTGCCTTCGGTTCCCCTGTAAGCACGTTGTTTGCTTCCTTTCCTCATAAGGACCCACGGAGGCATGGAGACAGCTATGGCTCCCACTTGCTAGGAGAGGAGAGTGAGGCAAAGAGGAGTTTCATGGATCCCAGCTTCCATCCCAGTCTCTGACTCAGCATGGAGAATGGTCCCCACCTCCCTACAGCTACAGGTCACGTTTCCTTGTGTAGCTTAAGCTGACCGGACCTTGGAACTCACACTTGATTCCATCCCTGCCTCTGCTGAATGGCCTTCTTTCTGAGGTGGACATCCTCAGGGTCCACCATCCGTGGGCCACAAAACCTTCCTACATCCTGGGCTGGAAAACATCTTGCCTTCCCTGCATGCCCAGCACCATCTCTCCATTCTCCTGGGGCAGTTGGTGCTTTAGGCTTTGTATCGGAATCACTGTCATAGGTCTGTTGGCTCCCGTTCTAGATTGCCAGTTTCTTCAAGGTAAGGTGCCAGTCTAAGTGATTGTCAGAAGTGAGGCCCTTTGGGAGGGAGTGAGACTGCTACTGATAAGTACTCCTGGGCAGCAGGTGGAGTCTGGGACTGTCCCAGGCAAGCCACACTGTCTAGACGCCCAAATTAAGGGGAGGACATGGGACATGTGAGGGCACCCTGTACTTCCCGTGGCCCTTAGAACACAGCTGGGAATATTGTAATTATAACACAAGTGTTGAAACAAGGGAAGAAGGAACACGCTGCCATTACGTGGAGAATACATTTTTATTTAACTCGTGCTCTTACTGTGCGTGAGGCATTGTCGGCGCCCAAAAGGGAAGGTTGCTATTGTTGCAATTATTGTTGTTTTCAGCTGTTAAAGAAACACGAGATACCCGCCATCAACAGGGAGATGGCATTTTCCATAAAAAGGGGATTTTCATTTCAACATCTTGTACAGTAGAAATGAGAACTGACTGATCTCTTGATGTCCATGAGAGCACATCAGCAGACTCTCGGAGCATAGCAACGGGGGAGCCAGAGGAATCTCTCAGCCCAAAGACCCCATTTTCTGATAAGGGAACTATAGCCTAGAGATAGGATGAGGAGCTCAGACCTCCTGACTTCCGAAAAGGTACATTTCCTGGTAAAACTGTCCAATAAAAAGATAAATGTAGTTGTAGTATCATATAATGGATTATGTTTATGGGATGTTAATGCCAATCACTCAGTGCCCTTCAGTTTGGGAAAATAACTTGAAGGAACATTGATTATAATTTTTCTTTTTGCACTTAGCATGTAGAGAAGGCTGAGAGCCAGGGAACACTACTTGAAATATAATTCATATGACTTAGCAGAAGAAATAATTCCAGCTAATTTCTGAGCCATGAAACTCTCGACTGTACTCAAATTTCCTAGAGAATGTGGGGTATGTATGTATGTGCACACGTGTGTATGTAGGTGTTTATACATGGCCTTCACAGCAAATCAAACATGCTATGAATGCTCATGTATCTTTCCAATGTAAAGTGATTCACCTTCTGTTTCTGATCAAGACAGTCACGCCTTTGGCTGGCCTCTCCTTATGCTGCACAGACGCATTTGAAATCACTTCACCGGATCCAGCACAGCACGACAGGAGCCAGAAGTCACTGTTGAGTTATATATCAAGTGACATAAATCACTCTGACCTCTTTTTGCTTCCTATGGGGAAGAGACTCATATGACCAGAACTGACCTGCCATTTCAGGTTCTCAAGAGAACGGCCTTGAAGTGAGTGGTGCAGGGAGCCTGTCCTCTTCTTTCTTGGCGGGTTTCCACTCCACACGTTCACATGCACAGGAGCCAGGTGCCCACCTTTGTCCTCCCCTTCGGCCATCGCAGACCCAGGTGGGAATCCAGGTGTGTCCAGTTCTAGGAATGCCACCAGTTGGGTAATCACATTGTCCAAGTTTCCGACCTGCTTAGGGTCCTGTGCTAGGGTCAGATAATGGTGATGGCTTCTCTCCCCCGAGGAGCTTAGCGGGAGCTGGAGACAGGACATACTTTTTCTTTGAACTATAAAAGTAACACAGGAGAATTCAAGTTGAAGGTGATAGAGAGAAGCTAAGTCTTAGACTGATTGTCACAATACCGTGGGAAATACAAGTAGAAAACAGCAAACACATTCGCGGGCAGCTACCAGACATTCATACATTCCTCATATGTTTGAAGCTGGGAGGTTCAGCGAAGGAGCAGAGCCTGGCTCAGCTCTTCATGGCTCCCACTGTGCCTGCCCCCTCCCACCCCAAAGTAAAGCATGGAAAGATGACTAAATAAGATATTAGAATTTCACCACATCCTTAATTTGGAGGGAAGCCAACTGTGCGGGTGAGTCGGCAGTTTGTTCCAGGACTAATATGAATATTGGTGCAGAACCACAGAAAAATTAAAGGGGTAACAGTGGATAAATTTCGCAAATCCTCACACTGAGAAAGAATTTTGAATCCTAAGCAGAATGAATAAAGACAAATGTACCTAAGAATGCTACAGTAGGCTGGGCACAGTGGCTCATGCCTGTAATCCCAGCACTTTAGGAGGCCAAGGCGGGCAGATCACGAGGTCAGGAGATTGAGATCATCCTGGCTAACACAGTGAAACCCCGTCTCTATTAAAATTCGAAATAATTAACCGGGCGTAGCAGTGGGCGCCTGTAGTCCCAGCTACTTGGGAGGCTGAGGCAGGAGAATGGCGTGAACCCGGGAAGTGGAGCTTACAGTGAGCTGAGATCAGCCACTACACTCCAGCCTGGGCTACAGAGCGAGATTCCATAAAAAAAAAAAAAAAAAAGAATGCTACAGTAACAATATCAAGGACAAACAGAATCATGAAAGCTGAGAGACAGAGAGAAGGAATCCCAGATAACCTGAAAAGGAATAACAACAATTAGAGCGACTTTCCCATTACCAACCACAGGACAGCTGATGGTGGAAGACGATGGAGTGTCTTCAGTGGGTTAAGAACAGACTTGCAATGCTGTACCACGCTGACTTTCATTCAAAGTGAGGGCAATATGAAAAGCATTTTCAGACACACTAAATGTCCTTGCTAATAAAAAAGAACAACTAAAGGATACGCTCCAGTAAGAAGAAAAGCACACCTAGAGGGGAAGAAGTGGCAGAAAGAAGCAATGGCAATTAAATAAATGAGAAAAGAAAAGAAGTTTTATGTGGGGAATGCAAGTCCTTTTCATTATCAGCCCCACAGAGACATTAAAAGGAGGCAGCAATCAGGCCCCACTTCTTCTTCCCTTGAGCTGTGTGCCCATCTCTCAAAGCTGCCTGCTTTTGCTACAGGTTGCTATGAATTAACCTAATAATGCCGTGCTGGACATTATAACCCATGTCTTGTAGACTAACAGTGTGTAGCCCATCACTACTAAGTACTATTCCTGTAAGCCAGTAAGATTCCTGACAAATAACTTTGCATCAGCCCACTCCCTGTTCCCCTTTTGCCTTTAAAAGTCCATTTGGAACTGTGGCTAATCTGAACGTAGATTCAGGCAACTTGAGTCCATGCTCTTGGGTGCAGTCCTCAAGCTTGCCCCGTATCAACCCTTTACTTTCATGTAACATCAACCCAACAACATTCATGTTGCCTCCACTTCTTCCTATTGGATCGACATGAGTAAAATCACGTTGCTGTGAAAATGTTATAGGTATTTTTTCATAATTTGAAAGCAAGATGGATTGAAAATACATATTAGACAATAGTAATATGAAATTTGGGAGAGGGATTTTGTAGGAAAATTATGGATTTGTAAGTTTTTGTTTGGTGAGAGTGTATGAAAATCGAGTAACTTTATATTTTGTTAGCAAATACAAAAAATATGGAAGTTGGAAAAAATAAAAGTAATCACTAAAATAATATAATACTTTTAGGGAAGTGGAGGAAAAATAGGGATTAAAAAGACGATGACTTACCAAACAGAAGGTAGAAAAAAGAAATACAGTATAAAAATTAAAAATAGTACATAGAGAATACAGAATAAGGTGGTAGAAATTTATCAGTAATCACAGTAACTGAAAACAGATAAAATTCACTTCTTAAGAGACAGAGACTTGATACTGAAAAAATCCTGCTATATGCAATTTGTAAGGCATGCTTAAAGCACAGTTACACTTAAAGGTTGCGGATAAAATCTTAGGAAAATGCATTCAGAAAAGTATCATCTGAAACAAAATTAATATAGCTATGTTATGGAATAAAGTGTATTTTTAGGAAAAGTTATGCATGTAATAGATGATACAAGCAATAATCTGTCAGTAACATACTGCAATTACAACCTTGTATGCACCTAACTTTGTAGTCTTGCAAACTACGTGACATAACTCGACAGAATTACAAGTAGAAGTTGAAAAATCAGTAATCAGAGTGGGAGTGATTCCTAAGGCTCACTGATAGATGAGGGTGACAAAAAGTAAAGCTGTAGATTATTTAAATAATACAACCAATCTTGATTGTATACACACATGTGCAAATAACAAATAATGCATGTATTCATTAATAAATAGAAGATTTAAAAAATTATTCATAAGTGGGCCACAAAGGGATTCTCAATAAATCCAAGAGATTTATATAATAAAGATCATCATTGCTGACAGTGGCACAATGCAATTAGAGATAAAAGGTGAAATACTACTTTGTCCCCCAAATTACACATTTGAAAATCAAGCTTATAATTATTAAAAATCATAATGGTCATGATATGATTCCATTTACTTGTGTGTGCACATGTGTACATGAGTGCATGTGCATAAGAACACGGGAAGGTGGTAAGTGACGGATAATTAGCAACATAGAAGATGGTCATTTCAGAGTCGTGACATTCAAGTATTTTTAAAAATATTCTTCATTATGCTTTTAGTGATTGTTTTTCCGTGGAGCATGGTTTATATCTATTGTAGATATTGATGTATATTGACATATATCTAGTGTTTATATTATATTAATTTAAATTTATATCTATTAATAAATAGAATTTTTATTGTGAAAATAATTCAAAATAATTTATTTTTAAAAATGCAGTTGAATAAAGTGAAGTTCTTTGTATTGGACAATAACAAATGCACTACGCATCTAAATAGCAAAGGAAAGTTCTTAGTTTTAAATACAAATATTCAAAAAATTATTAATTATAGACTTCAATTAAAGAAAATAAACAATTGAGTAATTTCAAATAAAGCACAAAGGAGAACATAACAAATATAAAAGCAAGAGGAATACAATAGAAAATAACAAATTGCTAGAGATGGCTTAAAAATTAGTTTTTCCAAAAATAAAAATGTTGATTTAAATAAAAAGAGAAAATGCAGGCTAAGTGGTATTAGAAACACACGAACACACACCGGGTCGAACTGTTTATCAGATGGAAGTAAACAAGAAAGAAAGAGAGAATACAGGCATTCCTCACTTTGTGTGACTCCCATAGGCAGGAATTCGGTAATGTGGTTGGTTAAATAGTACCTGTTCCCACAGGCACATAATAAATGCCTATGAACCTTCGCAGGATATGGTGGACAGTGGCTTTTATTTGCTTACTTGTCTGAGTCAAGGACATTTTAATTCATGTTTGGGCTCCTCTGCCCTGTTGTGAAATTTTGGAGGGTGTAGGGAGAACTGCGAGGTGACCTGAGAGAGTTTGCCCATCCATTGTCACTCCAGTTTGTGTGTTCACGTTTGGATATTTGATCAGCGTAAAGCTCGCATTGATCACAGTCTCTTCCTTTCTCCATCATCCCTGTTGGTAAATCACATTGTTCACGTGCCCTCCCTCCATTGTCTTTTGAGCCTGAATTAGTGAGCATGGCTAACATCTGAAGAGGTCACGCAGTGAGCAGGGGGGAATCAGAAACCAGAACAAACCCATCTCCACATATCCTGGCAGGCAAGCTCGTGCCTCCTCAAGACTGCCCTCCTGAGAGAGAACTCGCCCGTGAATCTTTTAAGGATTTCTGTCTACTATTGATTTGTGGCCTGTCAGCATCCAGCCGGTTAATTTAATTTGATGCAAAAGCATAAGGAACTGAGAGTGAACCCAGTATGTCTGGGCAGGGAGGTGGGGCAGAACGTGGTCAGTAGCTAAGAAAACCTCACCACCTACCGGCAGGGAGAAGAGTGGAGGAAGCTCACCGCATTCTTTTGGTTCTTTGGGAAGTCATGTTCACTTACAAGGTTTCGAGGGAGGAAAAACTGTTTTCTTGGTCTAAAATGATGACTCGAGTTATTAATTACATTATTAATATGTAGAAAAATCTGAATTAAAAAACCTGTGACCATATTCAGGCAAAACGTTGGTCACAAATTTCTGACAGTTTATTCTCCAAATATACTTAGCCTTTTGTTTTTTTAAGTGAGTTTTTGCCCCCCTGCGTTTTCTTCCTCCTGCATCTCCCAAAGCTCTCGGCTGGAGCAGAGGGGCTGTTCTAATACTCCAGACTCTGTTGAGTCCAAACTCCAGAGGAAATTTACACATTTACATCAGCAGGTAGGTGAATGTACAGCGTCTTTGATTCTTCTCTGATTTAGACCATTTATTCTTGTTACTTCACAGAGATTTTTTTGTTTGTTTGTTTCAAGAACACCAATAGTAACAAAAATTCAGTTTGACTGAAAGTTGCACCATTCCCTAGCATTGCTGTCACTCTCTTCTTTCAAACCAGGGATGGCTCTCATGACGTCAGTCCCCAAACCATGTTGGGCTTTCATAAAGAACCTTGTGTTCTTTGAAGGAAAAAACTCTCCTGATAAAAAGTGGTATCAAATTCCCCTTTAAAGACATGACAATATGTTTGTGCTAATAGCAATGTTATGTGCAGACAGAGCCGTGGCTCACAAACATAACGGCTTGATCCTCCAAACTATGGTTTGAGAGATTTTTTTTTTAAATGCAGGTACTCCCTCTCTGACGGTGGCTGGTTTAGGAACTGGCAGTGTCACCTCTGACCACTGAAGTTTGAGGGCAGAGATGTTGGCATACTTCTGGGAGATATTTGTTGCTCTTAAAACATTTCTGTTCTTAAGCTGTTTTGTGCTGTTTGAGTTTTTACAGCCTGAAATATACAACTTAATATGTATAGATGTCATATAATTTATTCAGCATTCAGATTGTTTTAGCTTTTTATTTTTATTTTTTTTCTCATGAACAATTTCACATTTGATCTCTCCATATATATGTGTGTGTATATATATATGCACTATATATATATATACTGTGCATATGCACACATCCACACATATCTATACATAGATATGTACGTGCCTGTCTGCATACACATGTCGGGGCTTTGGAAAAGATGGATGTGGTGGTAGGCGCCTGTAATCCCAGCTACTCAGGAGGCTGAGGCAGGAGAATCGCTTGAACCCGGGCAGCAGAGGTTGCAGTGAGCCGAGATCACACCACTTTACTCCAGCCTGGATGAAAGAATGAGACTCTGTAAAAAAAAAAAAAAAAAAAAAAAAAAAAAAAAAAAGAAAAGGAAAGAAAAAAGAAAAAATGTCACTAGGTGAATGGGCAGGTGTGCAGTGTTGAGTTGAATGGGTGTTGCCAGATCAGTTTCCAAGGCCGTCCGTCCTCTGATCAGCAAATCTGGTTGTGTTCGTTTGCCTGCACCCGTGTCAGTCCTGGAATTAGTAAAGATTTTAAAGAGATGGGTTCATCTTATGATATGCATGCCTCTTCTTTTCTTTTTGGATTTCTCGAGGGGTTAGGTGTCTTTTCATGGGATCATATCTATCAGTTGCATTTCCTCTGTCCTGAATTGTCTATTCATAGATGTCGTCCATTTTTCTTGGGTTGAATTCCACTTTTTTTTTTTTTTGAGATGGAGTCTTGCTCTGTCACTCAGGCTGGAGTGCAGTGGTGCGATCTCGGCTCACTGCAAGCTCCGCCTCCCAGGTTCACGCCATTCTCCTGCCTCAGCCTTCCTAGTAGCTGGGACTACAGGCGCCCACCACCACGCCGGGCTAATTTTTTTTGTATTTTTTTAGTAGATACGGGGTTTCACCGTGTTAGCCAGGATGGTCTCGATCTCCTGACCTCGTGATCCACCTGCCTCGGCCTCCCAAAGTGCTGGGATTACAGGCGTGAGCCCCCATACCCGGCTGAATTCCACCCTTAATACTTGTTTTTTCTTATTTTATAGGTATATTTTAGAATAAATGTATGTATAAAAGAAAAAAATTACCATTCAAGAAGAAAATTAATTCTTAGCAAAAATTTTGAATTTTCTTCCATTGTGTACTGGAGGCCTACATTTCATCCATTTGAGATTCAAAACAAGTTTCTATTTAATAAAATATTATTATAAAACGCTAAACTAAAATATTAATTAAAATATTTAATTTTACTGTATTATATTTTATCTCTGGGAAATATATGAGCATTGGAAGGAGTGGAAGATACTTTTAAGCTAATTGTTTTAGGTAATAGTATTTTAATTGTAAATACGATTACAGATTTTCTTTGCAGTGAACAATTTTATATAGTGAAAACTTCATTTTGGTTTTCTAGTGTGACATACCATTCATGCCCATAATTAGATTTCTCAAAACTGACACTTCTTTCTGAATCTTTATGCTTTTTAAGGGAATACCTGCTCAGAGACAATCCGAATTAATCAGTTGTGACTGACTTAAAGGAAGCCTAATTGCCTTATCGCGGGTGCTTATTTGTCTAACAAACCTGAATGAGGCCAGTGGCCCGCAGCCCCGCACGGGTTGTGTTACACTGTGTCGCTGGGGTTGCTGTGATTGGTCATTCGGAGCCTGGACACCCAGCTGTCCGTGGGTCCTTGGTTGGTTTTTCCTATTTGGGGAGAAAATAAATGGGAGTGTTCTTCTTGGCAGATGATGGTATTCCCAAATTTCCTTCTCAATATGCAGAATGAAATGGATTGTGAAATGGAATCCACTGGGAATGGAATTCTTTTTGTCATTCTTTTCTTCAAGAATGCACCTTGCACTCTGACAGAAAATTGTTCATTAATCCCCACAGAATGACCAGTTTTCCAATGCAGTCACTCAAGGGTACTAGAGCTATAAAAAATTTCCAAAGAGCTTGGCTGCCATTAATTGCTTGCTGTGGCTTTCATCAGGCTGTGCGTCCCCACAAAGGACTCCAGGTCCCTGCTCGTCACCATCTCCAGGTTGTTTGCTTTATCATTATTATTATTATTTTACCAAACTGTGAACAATACCTTCTGAGCACTGTGAGTCTGAGACAGAAGTTTCAGGCCATAAAATAGCCACAGCCTGGGAAGGATCCACTGTGACTTAGTATCAGAGTCGAGCCACCCATGGCGTGATGTTGGATAAAATGGGAGGCAGTTTGGGGAACAGGTTGTATATTTAACTCTGTTAATTCTGAATATTGGAAAGGCAAGTGGCACCCGAGAAAGTTGAATCTAGGATCAAATCTTACGAAAGGAAGTGAGATTCACTTGAGAATAAGGGAAAGGACTGGTTGGTAACCATGGTGAGAGCTCACTTAGAGGTGGCAGTGGGAAAGCCGGGCTTTCCTTAGCTGTGACTTGAGTGGGGTCACACAGAGGCTCTGGAGGGTCCGTCATGGGGGAACCAAGCTCTGGAGAATGGACGGATTAAGGTCCAGTGACATGAAATATGACCGGGCTAGACAATTACAATTAGGAAATTTTCTTAGCACCTGTTTCTTGGAATAGCAAAATGTTTCCCCTCCAGAACTGTGGCTCCCGCTGAATGAACTGCTGTGTTTCAATCCCAGGAAGGCAGGATTAAAGCTGCAGCCTCGAGATAAAACCTCAGCTCTGTGATATAGCCCTGGATGTGCCATTCCCGCATTCTGAACTCCGCTGCCTTATCTGTAAATAAGAAAATACTACCGACCTTGCAGGACTCTTGTGAAAATTAAATAACATAAACAGATAGGAGAGTATTTTGTAAATCGGAATGGAGTAAACAATTGCACAGCAGCAACACACTCAGCCTGACTGGCGCTGGCATGGCTGGTTGTCTTAGTCTGTTCTTGCACTGCTATAAAGAAATACCTGAAACTGGGTAATTTAAAAAGAAAAGAGGTTTAACTGGTTCATGGTTCCACATGCTGTACAGAAAGTATGGCTGGGGAAGCCTCAGGAAACTTACAATCATGGTGGAAAGTGAAGGGGAAGCAGGTACGTCCTACATGGCCAGAGGAGGAGGAAGAAGTGAAGGGGGAGGTGCTTCACACTTTTAAACACTCAGACCTCGTGAGAACTCACTCGGTATCATGAGAGCAGCAAGGGGGAAATCTGCCCCCATGACCCAGTCACCTCCCACCAGACCCCTCTTCCAACATTGGGGATTACAATTCTAGTTGAGATTTGGGTGGGGGCACATATCCAAACCCTATCACTGGCCTGGTTAGGAAAGGCATTCCCAAACATGGCAACTTTGTTCTTTTTACATTTAATGTTTACTAAAAATGATATGTTTACATAGTTTGAAGAATAAAATAACACTTTAATATCAAATAACAAAATACAACTTCAATGATATTGGCCCCACCATGCTCTTTGCCCAGTAACGCTCCCAAGAAAAAACCATTTCCAACTTTGCTGGGAGATTTCAGATGTGGCTAAATGGTGTGACTGTGTTGCCATAATTAATTCACCAATTTCAGACATCAGGTAAGGGCCTCTTTTGCGTATGTGTAAGGATTTAGCTCTCATTTTCCACCCCTTCTCAGCTCCCTTCCTTCCCGTATTATTATGTCATTGTTGTAGTTAAATCTGTAATCAGTGCTTATATCATTAAACTGCATGAATATTGTTCTTTGTAGAAGCATGTCATGCACTGTGATTGCATCTTGCTTTTGTTTCGTCTTGTGTTAATGCAGTCATTTTTGCTACCTTTTTTCCTGGACGTTTTATCGTATCACTTACCACGTTATTTGAATGTATAAATATTGTTCTTGGTAGAACCAAGTGGTGAACCAGGATTATATTCTTTCTGTTACCTTTTTGTTTTTCCTTGGTTTAATAATTGCTCATTTTCCTCCCCTGTGTTTAATTTCCTAAACAAATATCCTCACTTCTTTCCGGATGAGTTGTTGTATAATCTCCCAAGGGCATCCACTCTCTCCAGCCAGCTGTTTTCCTGAAGCCCCCAGGCGTCATTGCTACTCTCTGTCTTTCTAGGACTTCTCTGCTCTGCTCTTCCTCCTTGAATCTGTTTCCTGGGGCTCTTTCTTGATTTATTTTCTTGTTTTGCTGGATCACACCCTCCAGCAGCTTCCAAAGAAAGGGTGCATCAGAGGAAAACCTTTGGCATTCTTCTACACCTCAAGATATCTTTAATCAGTTCCACACTTGATTAGGAGCTTGGCTAGGAAGAGAATTCCTTCAGAATTTTTAAAATCAGCATTTGCTCCTAGGAAGTGTAATCTCTGAGTTTGCCTCCACCTCCCCCATTCTTTGGAATCTTGAACTTTGTTTTCTTTAATGTTCTGAAATTTTATTAAGATGTTCAGCCTTGTAGACTCTTACCAATCCTTGTAGTGGGCATCCACCCTGCCCGTTCTAGCTTATAATTTATGTTTTTATTTTAAAAGATGGGAAATGTTCTTGAATTACCTTTTCCATAATAACTTCCACTTGTTTTCTCTATCTCTTTTTCCAGAAAAATTTAGGTAGGATGTTAGACCTCCTGGATTAATTGTTTAAGTCTCTAACACATTCTCACATAAATCCATATTTTTATCTTTTTATCTTACTTCATGAGAGATTTCTTAAATTTTATTTTCCAACCATTTATTAAATTTTTACATTTATGCTATCATGCTTTTAATTGCTGATTTTTTTTCTGTTCTCCAGTGTTTCTGAGCTGGATGTTTTATTGATGAAATATGTAGTCATAACACTGAATACATTAATTAAGGTATTTTTGATGTTTTCTTCTGTTCTCTCCATTGTGTTTCCTTTCTTATGCTTTCTAGTTTTCTGTAATTTGTGTCAGTGACTTTTCTTCAACTCTGGTGTGCCAATCCTATACCTATCTATCCATCATTTGTCATCTCCATCTATATATCCATCCATCTATCCATCCATCCATCCATCCATCCATGATGGTTAATTTTATGGGTCAATTTGACTGGACCATGGAATGCCCAGCCCAGATGTCTGGTTAAACGTATTTCTGGAGGTGTTCGTGAGGGTGTTTCCAGAAGAGATTCACATTTGAGTTAGTAGGCTAAGTAACACAGATGGCCCTCCTTAACGTGGACAGACATCCTCTCATCCATTGGGAACCTAAGCAGAACAAAAAGTGGAGAAAGGGAGAATTCCCTGGCTCTCTGCCTGACTGCCTAAGCTAGAAGATCAATCTGCTCCTGTCCTCAGTTCTCCTTCTTCTTAGTCTTTCAGACCTGGTTGCAATCAACATCATTCGTTCTCCAGTTCTCAGGCCTTCAAACTGCACCACTGACTTTCCTGGTGACAGCATTCAGGTGACAGATCATGGGACTTCTCAGCCTCCATAATCACATAAGCCAATTTTTAAATAATTGACCACATTATATATATGTATAATATATATAATTAAATATTATAATAAATATATAATATATTATATATTATATAATAGTATATATAATATATAATAGCATATAATATGTACTATATTATATAATAGCATATATATTATATAATATTAATATTATGTATTATAATTATATCTAATATATGACATATATAATTATATATTGTTAAATAATATTTATATATTATATATTGTATATTACAACATATAATATAATTATATCATTAACATATATTAATAGTTATATATGTATATACAATAAATATATACCTATATAATACAGATTGAATATCCCTTATCTGAAATGCTTGGTACTTGAGGTGTTTTGGATTTTGATTTTTTAAAAAAAATTTTAGAATATTAACCTATATTTACTGGTTGAACATCCCAAATCTGAAAATCTGAAATCCAAAATGTGCCAGTGAGCATTTCCTTTGAGTATCATGTCAGTGCTCAAAAGGTTTTGGATTTTGGAGCCTTTTGGATTTCAGAATGATTTGGATACCCAACCCAGAAATATTTGGGATATATGTATATCCTAAATCTCTCTCTCTCACACACAAACACACATCACACATCACACACACACACACACACACATATATACACACACACACATATATATCCATCTGTATATCTACCTGCAGGAAAATATATGTAGTTTTATATATATATAGTGTGTGTATGTGTGTGTGTGTGTTTGTGTATAATTTTTGGTTATTGGTTCTGTTTCTCTGAAGAACCCTGACTGCTACAACATCAACTCATCTATCTGTTTATCATCTATCTGTCTACCCACCTACCTTAACTACTGGGATGTCTATGTGTGCATTAGGTGGTTGCATCACATTAAAAGCATCACTCTGGGTTTGCAATTTCATGAGGAGACTTCTCAATATCAATAGTTGGAGACTGTTCTTCTCGTGAGCCTATTGAAAGGGCTGCGTTGTGTGGGGTATATGCCCTGGGGTTCATTGTTTCATGCTGAGAAAGAATTCAGGACACAGACACATGTAGGTGGGTTAAGGAGTGGAAAGTTTAATAGAAGAAAGGAGAGTGGAGAGCGTCTTCTTTCAAGAGAGAACTGTCCAAAAAAGGGGGAGTTGATGGACTGCAGAAAATTTTATAGGCAGGCTGCAGAAGGCGGTGTCTGATTTACTTAGGGCTCATAAATTGGTTCGATGAGGTATGATGTTTACATAGCGCACAGGGAAGGCTGATCTCCCCACCCTAATCTTATTATGCAAATAGGTTTTCCAGTTGATTGGCGCCATCTTGTCTGCTCTTTACTGTACATGTGGCCGACAAAAGGGAAGATAGAGCCGCCATCTTGAACATGGCTGGTCCCTAGTTCCTGTGGGTATTCACCTGTGCAAGCTTCCAGTTTGCTTGTCTATGTCAGCAGCTTGAGTTTACAGGCTGCTCTTTGTTAGACAATTATTTAAGGCTGCTTTTCATTAAAGAGAAAAGCCTTACCAAGGACTCCTATACCTTTACTATCTGCCTAAGTGATTTCTTCTTAACTCCTATATCATTGCTAGCTTTCTCCAGAGGGAAATTGTGTGAGCACCAATCTGGGGGCCAACGTGGGGAGGTCTGGGTGTCTATGTCCAGACTGTCAATGGTACAGTGTTCAGCCCTGCCCACCACATTCAGGAAGCACCATGCATGTCCCATTCAAATTCTCCAGAAAATGAGGACCTAGGCTCCTAGCTAGGGGTCAGTATCACATTGCTATCCTAA
Organism: Mandrillus leucophaeus; assembly: GCF_000951045.1. Taxonomy (NCBI): domain Eukaryota; kingdom Metazoa; phylum Chordata; class Mammalia; order Primates; family Cercopithecidae; genus Mandrillus; species Mandrillus leucophaeus. Next base: position 459,038 of record NW_012104432.1, on the reverse strand, counting down.
GACAAGGTGGTGGGGCTTACACTTCCAACTGAGCCCCTGATTGCCACCCTGTTTGGTGTAGATGTCCTGTTAGGGTCGTGAGGCTCCCGCAGTGTGTCTAGGGAGGAGCGAGTCCCTTCCTGATGATGCCACAGCATTTCCTTCTGTGACTTTCTTCCTTCTGCTAAACTGCTCTTCGTGCAACCTGCCTGTCAAGCGTCAGTTGGAATTGCTTGTCTGTTGATTCCCCTTTTCCATTTGACTCTGAGGATTTATGCCCCTTTATTCCTTTAACTTTTTTGAGGGGAGGTCACAGGAAGGAGAAGATATAAATTTATGTTCTCAGCCCAGTAAATTTAACAGAAGTCCGAAAGATTTCGTTTTGCAGAAAGGTTGTTGAATGATTGGGTTTCAGTTGATAGAGCTTATGGGAAATTGAGGCCAGAACACCTTTAGGTATAAGGTTTGGAGACTTAAGCTTTTATCTCTGCTAGAAGAGTAAATCCTGTCCTTAATCGGATACAATTGCATTAGCATTGGCCCACAGATTTAAGCAAGGAGAAACCAGCTCACTTCCAAAAGAAGTATGATCTGAGGTGAGAACTGGAGTGATTTAGCCCATGTAACTGGAGCGGTTCTTTATAATTCTAATTCTGCTGCTGTGAAGAAGGTGCCTCTTCTCATGGTTGTTGCTAAAGGTAGCACATGAAAAGAGCTAGGGGAATTTTGTGTGTACAATTGGATTTTATTTATTTATTTATTTATTTATTTATTTTTTGAGATGGAGTCTCCTCTGTCACCCAGGCTGGAGTGCAGAGGCTCAATCTCGGCTCACTGCAACCCCTTCCCCCTCCCCGCTGGGTTCAATCGATTCTCCTGCCTCAGCCTCCTGAGTAGCTGGGATTACAGGCATGCACCACCAGGCCTGGCTAATTTTTGTATTTTCAGTAGAGATGGGGTTTCACCATGTTGGTGAGGCTGGTCTCGAAATCCTGACCTCAGGTGATCTGCCCACCTCGGTCTTCCAAAGTGCTAGGATTATAGGTGTGAGCCAGGCTGGGCCGGCAATTAGATTTTAAAAGTTGGATTCCAGAGGAATAAATCACAGTAGATCAAATTGCAATCACTGATGAAACTGCTGGTAAGATGAAGAGGTGGAAGATAGGTATAATGGCTGGTAAGCAGGAGAAGTATGTCCACCATGGTGCTCTCATTTTCTGTATAGAGTGCTGATGAGTGCTGATGAAGAAGGGCTCCTTGCTCTGTTGGAAAGTTTTGTGTGTTGGGTGTTTTTGGAGTCACAAAGGAATGTGAGTGCATGGTGAGTGACAGGGCATGTTAGGACGTGCCTGAGTAGGGAGAAAGCCTGCAATTGGAATGATGCTTACCCAAATGAACATTAAACCAATTTGCCTTTGAGGAAATAGTGACAGATTTGGCTAATAAGAGGTTGTTTTACATTTTCCTCTAAAGAGGGTCAAATTTGACATAGTGAAATTACCGAGTTGCTGTGATGTGAGTTCTTGTTCAGCTGTTTTGTTTCAGACTTTGGGGGTGTTTTACTATGCTGGAAGGCGTGTGAAGGTTAAATGGGATGAATGTATGTTCAGATTTCCCTGATGGCCTAAACACTGCCTCCAGTGTCAATGTGCCGTCATTGTCCAGGTTGTGATCAGAGGAAGATTTTCTTACAACCTCGGGGCCTTGGTTGGCTACTTCTCCATCAGGGAATGTATCACCATCAAGACCAGAGTGACTTCACTGAAGGTGGGAGGAGTGAATGCATTTTTGGGAGAAGAGCATAGCCTGGCCCTACTGTGCAATTTCCTCAGGTACTCAGTTACTCAGCCTCTCTTGAGCCCCTGGGCTGTGAGGCCAGGTCCAGTGCCGTGAGGGGTATAGCTGTGTGAGGAATGGTCTCAGTTGCTTTGCATTCGTAATAGTGAGTCATCCTAGAATTTGTGATAATATGGCGAATGTTACAAGGGGAGCATGCTGCCAAATAATTGATGGAACAGGGACCAGTGTTGTCCAAGACATTCCAAAGAACATGTGCACCAAGAGATGTCCCACGACCAAGGATTCCATGGTCAGGTTGATTGAGGAGTTTCATGTACATCTCCCTCTTTGCTATTCTCGTTGTAAATCAGGACGAAAGACTTTGGGAAGTTCCACGGCAGAGTAACCTATTTCACTTCAGCTCAGCACTTTGGACACTGGTTTGATGATTGGCCCCTCTTCAGGAAAACATTCTTAACATCATAGGGAAGGTGGGGCGAGGCAGGATTAGGGGAATGGAAGTTCAGTAGGAGACTGGGCCCCTATTTCCCACACAGGCTGAGGTGAGCCCCTGTGCTCTGGGGCTGGCATGGGCTGTGACCTCTCCCAGCCTCCATGGTTGGGTTCAGGGGTGGAGTCATGCCTGTGTGCATCCTGCTGTGCTTGGTTCTGCTGTTTCCTCCTCCCCCTTCCCATTCCATTACTGCCTTCCCTGGCCCCACTTTTCTTTTACTTTCATTCTCTTCTCCCTCCCTTCCTTTGTATTTAATCAGTAAATGAAAATGGAGATGGATCTGGCAGGAGGTGTATCCAATGTCTTAAATAAATTTGATCTTAGAAGACAGAAAAAAAGGGGAAATCAGCATGGGGTTTCCCTACTTTCTGGATTCTCAGCTTCCAATAAAAAGAACCAAATAAAAATTAGTCCAAGCATTGTATAAGACAGTGTGGTGATTCCCCAAAGACCTAAAAATGGAAATACCTTTCAACCCAGCAACCCCGTTACTGGATATATACCCCCAAAATATAAAGAGTTCATTCATAGAGACACATGCATACGAGTATTCATTGCAGCACTATTCACGATAGCAAAAACATGGAATCAACCTAAATGCCCATCAATGACAGACTGGATAAAGAATATATGGTACATATACACCTACACAGCCATAAAAAAGAATGAAATTATGTCCCTTGTGGCAACATGGATGGAAATGATGAAAATTTACAGATATGTGGAAATTACACAACATACTTGTAAATAATCAATGGATCAGGGAATACATCAAAAGAGAAATTAGAAAATATCTTGAGATAGGCAAAAATAAAAACACAACATACCAAAACTTATGAGATGTGGCAAAAGCAGTGCTTAGAGGAAAATTTATACCTGTAAATACCTATGTTATTGATATGAAAAAGACCTCATATCAACAACCTAATTTTCAAATTAGGACACTAAAAATAGAAGAGCAAACTAAACTAAAAGCAAAATGAAAGGCAATAATAAAGATTTGGAGAGTAGATAAAGTTAGTTAAACCATAGATTCAGTGCTATTTCTATGAAACTACCATTGATATTCTTCACAGAACTAGATAAAACTATTTAAAAATTTATATAGAACTGAAAAGGAGCCAAAATAACCAAAGCAATCCTAAGCAAAATAACAAAGCTAGAGACATCACACTACCCAACTTCAAACTATACTACAAGGCTACAGTAGCCAAAGCAGCATGGTACTAGGACAAAAGTTGGCACATAGATGAACGGAACAGAATCGAGAACCCAGAAATAAGACTGCACATCTACAACTATCTGATCTTTGACAAACCTGACAAACACAAACTATGAGGAAAGGACTCCCTATTCAATAAATGTTATTGAGATAACTGGCTACCCATATGCAGAAAATTGAAACTGGACCCCTTCCTTATGCCATCTACAAAAATTCTCAAGATGGATTAAAGACTTAAATGTAAAACCCAAAACTATAAAAACCCTGGAAGACAACATAGGCAATACCATTCAGGACATAGGTATGGGCAAAGATTTCATGATGAAGATGCCAAAAGCAATTGCAACAAAAGCAAAAATTGACAAATGGGGTCTAATTAAACTAAAGAGCTTCTGCACAGCAAAAGAAACTATCAACAGAATAAACAGACAACCTACAGAATGGGAGAAAATATTTGCAAACTATGCTTCTGACAAAGGTCTAATATCTAACGTCTATAAGAAACTTAAAGAAATTTACAAGAAAAAAACCAAACAACACCATTAAAAAGTGGGCAAAGAACATGAACAGACACTTCTCAGAAGAAGACACACAATTGGTTAAAAATCATATGAAAGAAAGCTCAACATCACTAATTATTAGAGAAATGCCAATCAGAACCACAATGAGATACTATCTCACATAAGTCAGAATGACTATTACTAAAAAGTCAAAAAATAACAGATGCTAGCTAGGTTGTGGAGGAAAAGGAATGCTTATACACTTTTGATAGGGGTGTAAATTAGTTCAATCATCATGGAAAACAACATGGCAGTTCCTCAAAGAACGAAAGACAGAAATACCATTCGACCAAGCAATCCTATTACTGGGTATATACCCAAAGGAATATAAATCATTCTGTCATAAAGACACATGCATGCCTATGTTGGTTTTAGAACTATTCACAATAGCAAATACATAAAATCAACTTAAATGTCCATCAATGATAGACTGAATAAAGAAAGTGTGGTACATACACACGATGGAATACTATGCAGCCATGAAAAAGAATGAGACCATATTTTTTGCAGGGACATGTTTGGAGCTGGAGACCATTAACTTTAGCAAACTAATGCAGGAACAGAAAGCCAGATAATGTCCTCATGTAGAAGTGGCAGCTAAATGATGAGAACACATGGACACATAGAGGGCAACAGCACACACTGGGGCGAACAGTCTCTTACTAGCTTTTGTGTGGATACATGTTTGTATTTTTCTTGGGTGTACACCTAGGAGTAGAATTACTAACTCATCTGGTAACTTTAACATTTTGAGGAAATGCCAAACTATGTTTCAAAATGGCTGCATAATTTTATATTACCACCAGCACTGCCTGAGGGCTCCACCTTCTCCACATCCTTGCTAACACTTGTTATTGCCTATCTTTTTTTGTCATAGCTATTTTAGCAAGTGTGAAGTGTATTTCATTGTGGTTTCGATTTGTATTTTCCTAATTATTCATGATGTTGAGCACTTTTCATATGTTCATTAGTCATTGTATATCTTCTTTGGAGAAATGTCTATTCAAATTTCTGAACACTCTATCAGAGTGTGGAAGGTGGGAGAAGGGAGAGGATCAGGAAAAATAACTAATGGATACTAGGCTTGATACCTGGGTGATGAAATAATCTGTACAAGAAACCCCCTTGACACATGGTTACCTATGTAACAAAACTGCACGTCCTGCACATGCTCCCCTGAACTTAAAAGTTAAAAAAGAAAGTCAATGAAATCAATTCTATTTTTATACTCTAGCAATCAACGTTTAATTTTTTTTTTTTTTTTTTTTGAGACGGAGTCTCGCTCTGTCGCCCAGGCTGGAGTGCAGTGGCCAGATCTCATCACTACAAGCTCTGCCTCCCGGGTTCACGCCATTCTCCTGCCTCAGCCTCCCGAGTAGCTGGGACTACAGGCGCCGTCACCGCACCCGGCTAGTTTTTTGTGTTTTTTAGTAGAGACGGGGTTTCACCGTGTTAGCCAGGATGGTCTCGATCTCCTGACCTCGTGATCCGCCCGTCTAGGCGTCCCAAAGTGCTGGGATTACAGGCTGAGCCACTGTGCCCGGCCCGTTTAATTTTTTAAAGAAATTTTTATTTAAATTGGTTTTGAGGGAACAGGTGGTGTTTGGTTACATGAATAAGTACTTTAGTGGTGATTTCTGAGATTTTGGTGCACCCATCACGTGAGCAGTGTACCCTGTACCTAACATGTAGACTTTTATCCCTTACCACCTCCCACCCTTTCCTCTGAGTCCCCAAAGTCCAATGTTTCATTCTTATGCCTTTGTGTCCTCCTAGCTTAGCTCCCACATACGAGTGAGAACATATGATGTTTGGTTTTCCATTCTTGAGTTACTTCACTTTGAATAATAGTCTCCAGTCTCATCCAGATTGCTGCAAATACCATCATTTCATTCCTTTTTGTGGCTGAGTAGTATTCCACGGTATGTATATGCGTGTGTGTGCATATGTATATATACCACATTTTCTTTATCCACTCACTGGTTGATGGGCATTTGGGCTGGTTCCATGTTTTCGCAATAACAATCAATGTTTTGGAATTAAAATTTAAAGCACACTTCCATAACATCATAAATAATAAAATACTTAAACATAAATTTAACAAAAGTAGGGCAAGACTTACACACCAAAAACCATAAAACAAACAACAAAAGAAAAATATAATACATTTGATGACACTAAAATGAAACCAAAATTTGTGCTAAAAATGATTTCATCAAGACACAAGAAAGACCACTCAGAGAATAGAATAATATATTTGCAGATCATATATCTGATAAGAGACTTGTATTCAGATTATATAAATAACTTTTAAAACCCAATAATAAAAAGACAATAAACTAAAAAAAAAAAGGCAGAATTGAACAGTTGTTTTTCCAAAGAAGATATACAATGGCCAATGAACACATAAAAGGTGCTCAACATCATTAGTAATCAGGAAAATACAAATCAAAAGCACAATGAATTGCCACTTCACACTTGCTAAGATGGCTAGGACAAAAAGATAGGCAATAACAAGTGTTGGCAAGGATGTGGAGAAGATGGAGCCCTCATGAAGTGCTGGTGGTAATGTAAAATTGTGCAGCCACTTTTGAATATAGTTTGGCAGTTCCTCAAAATGTTAAAGTTACCAGATGACTTAGTAATTCTACTCCTAGGTGTACACTCAAGAAAAATGCAAACGTATGTCCACACAAAAACTGGTACAGGACTGTTCATAGAAGTAGTATTCACAGTAGCCAAAATGTGAAAACAACCTTAATGCTCATTGATGAGTGGATGAACAAATAAGGTACATCTTTGCAATGGAATATCATTTAATGTTGGAAGGGAATGCAGTACCAATGCATGCCACAACATGGATGAACCTTCAAAATTTTATGCTGAGGGGGAAAAGCCAGTCATAAAAGGACACATAGTGTGTAAAACCAGTTATACGAAATGTCAAGAACAGGCAAATTGTGAAAACGGACTGTAGCTTGATGGTTCCAGTGGCTGAAGAAAGTTTAGGGAGGAAATGAGGAATGACTGCTAAGAGGTGCAGATATTTCTTTGTGAAGAGATGAGAATGTTCTAAAATTAAATATTAGTGATGGTTGCAAAACCCTGTGACTATACTGATAAACGTTGAATTGTATTCTTTTCCTCTGTATTTTTATTGTAGGGATTTAAGGTATACAACATGTTTTGATACATATATAAATAGTAGAGTTATTATTATAGTCAAGTATATTAACATATTCATCATCTCACACTGTGTGTGTGTGTATGGTAAGAGTATATGAAATCTACTTTCTTAGCAAATTTCCAGTATACACTGTAATTTTATTAACGGCAGTCCTCATACTGTACATTGTACCTCCAGACTTACTTTCCCAAGATAACTGCATCTTTCTAGTCTTCGACCTACCTCTTCCCATTTGCTCCAGCCTTGGTAAGCACCTTTCTACTCTGTTACCATTTTTTCCCCAACTCTTAGGTTAGATTCAGAGGCTAGAAGTGCAGGCTTGTTTCATGAGTAAATTGTATGTTGCTAGAATTCGGTGTACAAGTGATTTTATCACCCAGGCAGTGAGCATAGCACCTAATAGGTAGTTTTTTGACCTTCACCCTTGTTCCACCCTTCCTCCTCTAGTAGTCCCTGGTGCGCATCGTTCCCATCTTTGTGTCCATGTGTACTCAATGTTTAGCTCCCACGGTAAGTGAGAACATGGGGAATATGGTTTTCTGTTCCTACATTAATTCGCCTACGGTAATAGCCTCCGGCTGCATTCTTGTTGCTACCAAGGACACGATTTCATTCTTTTTAATGGCCGTGTCGCATTCTATGGTGTTTATGTAGCACATTTTCTTTATCCAGGTCACTGTTGGCAGGCAGCAAGGTGGATTCCATGATTTTGCTGTTGTGAATGGTGCTGTGATGAAGGCGTGGAGCATGCATGTGTCTTTTTCTTTTTTTTTTTTTTTTTTTTTGAGACAGGGTCTGGCTCTGTCACCTAGGCTGGAATGCAGTGGCATGATCTTAGCTTACTGCAACCTTTGCCTCCTGGGCTCAAGCAATCCTCCCACCTCAGCCACCCAAGTAGCTGGGACTATAGCATGTGCCGCCAGGCCTGGCGAATTCTTGTATTTTTTAGTACAGACAGGGTTTCACCGTGTTGCCCGGGCTGGTCTCGAACTCCTTCACTCAAATGATCCACCTGCCTCAGCCTCCTAAAATGCTGGCATTACAGGCATGGGCTACCATGCCCAGCCGAAGCATGCATGTGTCTTTATGATAGAGTGATTTATATTCCTATGGTTATATATCCAGTAGAGGGATTGCTGAATCAAATGGTAGCTTTGTTTTCAGCTTTCAAAAGATCTCCAAACTGTTTCCCATAGTTGCTGCACTAATTTACATTCCAATCAGCAGTGTATAAGTGTGCCCTTTTCTCTGCAACCTCGTCAATATCTGTTATTTTTTGACTCTTAAATAATAGCCATTCTGACTAATGTGAGATGGTATCTCATTGCCGTTTTGATTTGCATTTCTCTAATGATTACTGATGTTGAGCATTTTTTCATACGCTTGCTGGCCATGTGTATGTCTTTTTTCTGAGAAGTGTCTGTTTGTGTCCTTTGCCCATTTTTAATGGGATTGTTTGTACTTGATTTGTAGAGTTCCTTATAGATTCTGGATATTACACCTTAGTTGAATGCATAGTTGGAAATATTTTCACCCATTCTGTAGGTTGTCTGTTTACTGTATTGTTTATTTTGTTATGCAGAAGCTCTTGACTTTAATGAAGTTCCACTTGTCTATTTGTGGTATTGTTGTGTTTGCTTTTGGAGACTTTGTCATGAAAATCTTTGCCAAGGCCTATGTCCAGAATGGTATTTACTAGTTTTTCTTTTAGGTTTATATAGTTTTAGGTTTACATTTAAATCTTTAATCCATCCTGAGTTGATTTTTGTATATGGTGAAAGGAAGGGGTCTAGTTTCAATCTTCTGCATACGGCTGGCCAGTTATCCCAGCACCATTTATTTTATAGGAAGTTCTTTCCCCATTGCTTTGTTACTGTCAGCTTTGTCAAAGATCAGATGGTTGTAGGTGTGTGGTTTTATATTATATAAATACATTTAAAATGTTTATAGAAATTATATCCTTTTTACAATTTTTATATAGTGAGGGGTACAAGTATAGATTTCTTAATGCATATACTGTGTCATGGTGAAGTCTGAGCTTTTAGTGAACCCATCATCCAAGTAGTGAACATTGCACCCAATAGGTAATTTTTCAACCCTTGCACCCTCTCGCCCTTCCACCTTTTGTAGCACGCAGTGTCTGTTATTTCACTCTGTATGTCCATGTGTACCCTGCTTACAAATGAGACCAAGCAGAATTTATCTTTCTGTTTCTGAGCTATTAATACTAGGTTGGTACAAAAGTAATTGTGGTTTTTGCCATTAAAAGTAATATTGGCCTCCGGTTCCATCCATGTTACTGTAAATAACATGATTTCATTCTTTTTTTTAATGACTGAGTAGTATTTCATAGTGTATACCATTATATATATATATATATATACCATTTTGTTTTTTGGCTTTGGATTACTTTGGTTATGTACACTGTTTATTTTGATTCCATATGAATTTTAGGATTATCTTTTCTAATTCTGTGAAATATATATATAATAAATATATATATCAATATATATATAAATAAATAAATATATATATTTTTTCTTATCCAATCCTTGATGATGGACACTAGTTGATTACACATATTTGCTATTGTGAATAGTGCTGCCATAAACATTTGAATGTAGATATCTTTTTGATATAATATGATTTCTTTCTTTTTGGGTATATATTCAGTAGTGGGATTGCTGGATCAAATGGTAGTTCTATTTTTAGTTATTTGAAAAGTCTTCATATTGTTTTCCATAAGGTTTCTACCAATTTACATTCCCACCAACAGTGTATAAGCATTCACTTTGCTCTGCATCCTCACTCACGTCTGTTATTTTTAGACTTTCTAAATAATAGTGATTCTGACTAGTGTAAGATGGTATTTTATTGTGATTTTAATTTGATTTTTTTCTCATGATTAGTGATGTTGAGTAATTTTTATGTTTCTTAGCCACTTGTATGTTTTCTTTTTGAAAAATGGCTGTTCATGTCCTTTGCCCACTTATAATGGGGTTGATTTTATCTTGCTAAGTTGTTTGAGTTTCTTGTAGATTTTGGATACTAGCCCTTTGCCAGATGCATAGTTTGCAAATATTTTTTCCCGTTCTGTAGGTTGTCTACTCTGTTGATTGTTTCTTTTGCTGTGCAGAAGCTTTTTAGTTTAATTAAGCCCCATTTGTTTATCTTCGTTTTTGTTGCATTTGCTATTGAGGGCTTGGTCATAAATTCTTTGGCTAGACCAATGTGCAGAAGAGATTTTCCTAAGGTTTCTTCTAGTATTTTTTTAAATAGTTTTGGGCCTTACCTTTATGTTTTTAATCCATCTTGAGTTAACTTTTGTATATAATGAGAGGCATGGGTCCGGTTTCATTCTTCTGCATATGGCTATCCAGTTTTCTCTGTGCCATTTATTGAATAGAGTGTCATTTCCTCAGGGTGTATTTTTGCGACTTTGTCAGAGTTGGTTGTAGGTATGTGGCTTTATTTCTGGATTCTCTGTTGTGTTCCATTGATCTATGTGTCTATTTTTATACCAGTACCATGCTGTTTTGGTTACTGTAGCCTTGTATTTTGGTTACTATAGCCTTGAAAGTAATGGCAAAAACTGCAGCTACTTTTGCACCACCCTAATAATGTGATCTGAAGTCAGATAATGTGATGCTTTCAGTTTTGTTTTTCGACTTAGGATTACTTTGGTTATGTGCACTCTTTATTTTGATTCCATATGAATTTTAGGATTGTCTTTTTCTAATTCTGTGAAAAATGATACTGGTAATTTGATAGGGAGTGCATTTAATTTGTAAATTGTTTTGGGCAGTACAGTCATTTTAACAGTATTGATTCTTCCAATCCATGAGCATGGGAAGTTTTACCATTTTTTGTGTGTGTCATCTATGATTTTGTGGTTCTCCTTATAGAGATCTTTCATCTCCCTGGTTAAATATGTTCCAGGCATTTTATTTTATTTTTGTAGCCATTGTAAATGAGATTGCCTTCTTGATTTGGTTCTTGGCTACATCATTATTGGTGTATAAAATGCTTCTGCTTTCCGTATGTTAATTTTGTACCCTGAAACTTTACTGAATTCACTTATGAAATCTAAGAGTTTCTTGGTGGAGTCTTTAAGGTTTTCTAGATATCATATTGTTAGCAAACAGGGATAATATGATTTCCTCCTTTCCAATTTGAATGCCTTTTTTTTCTTTATCTTGCTTGATTGCTCTGGCAAGGACTTGCAGTACTATGTTGAATGAGAGTGGTGAAAGTGAGCATCCTTGTCTTGTCCATTTCTTAGGGGAAATACTTTTAACTTTCACCTATTACGTATGATGTTGGTTGCGGGTTTGTTGTATATGGCCTTTATTTTGTTATGTTCCTTTTTATGTTATTGAGTTATGTTCCTTCAGTACCTGGTTTGTTGAGGATTTTAATCATGAAGCCATGTTAAATTTTATAAAGTGCTTTTTCTGCATCTATTGAGATGATCATATGGTTTTTGTCCTTAATTCTATTTATGTGATGTATCACATTGACTGATTTGTGTATGTTGAAACATCCTTGGATCCCTGGGGTAAGCCCTACCTAATCATAGTGCATTATCTTTCTGATGTGCTGTTGGATTTGATTCACTAGTGTTTTGTTGAGAAGTTTTGCATCTATGCTCATTAGAGATATTGGTCTGTAGTTTTCTTTATTTGTTGTGTCCTTGTCTTGTTTCCATATCAGGGTGGTACTGGCTTTGTAGAATGAGTTAGGAAGAATTCTGTCCTTCTTGATTTCTTGATTTTATGGAGTAATTTCAGGAGTACTGGTGTTGGTTCTTCTTTGTATGTTTGGTAGCATTTGACTATGAATCTATCTGATACTGGGTTTTTTTTTTCCTCCTTGGGAGATATTTTTGTTACTAATTAAATCTCATTACTCATTATTGATCTATTTAAGAGTTCTATTTCTTCCTGGTTCAATCTCAGGAGGTTGTGTGTTTCCAGGAGTTTATAAATTTCCTTTACATTTTCTAGTTTGTGAGTGTATAGTTGCATATAATATTCTCTGATATCTTTTATATTTCTGTAGTATCAATTGTAATGTCTTCGTTTTCACTTATGATTGTGTTTATTTGCATCTTCTCTCTTTTTTTCTTGGTCAGTCTAGCTAGTGTTTTATCAATTTTGTTTCTCTCTTCAAAGAAGTGAGTGTCTTCAAAGAACCAACTTTTCATCTTGTGGATTCTTTCCATTGTTTTTTCTGTCTCTTTCCCACTTAGTTTTGCTCTGATTTTTGTTATTTCTTTTCTTCTGCTAACTTTGGGCTTGGTTTGTTCTTGTTTCTTTGGTTCCTTGAAGTGCAACATTAGGTTGTTAATTTGTGGTTTTTCTACTTTTTTTCATGCAGGCTTTTAATGCCATAAACTTCCCTCTTAACACTTCTTTTGCTGTATCCCGCAAGTTTGATGTGTTGTATTTTTATTTTCATTGGTTTCCAGCAATTTTTAATTTCCATCCAAATTTCTTCATTGACCCTGTGATCATTCAGGAGGATGCCTATTAATCTCCATGTGTTTATATAGTTTCCAAAGTTTCTCTTGGTATTGATTTCCAGCTTTCTTCCACTGTGGTCTGAGAAGGTGCTTGATATGATTTTGATATTTAAAAAATTGTCAAGATTTGTTTTGAGGCCTGTGGTGGAGAATGTTTCATGTACTGTTGAAAAGAATGTGTATTCTATAGTTGTTTGGTAGAATGTTCTGTAAATGTCTGTCTAAAGTCCAATTCAAGTCCCATGGAAGTTTCTTTGTCAATTTTCTCTCTCGATGATCTTTCTAGTGCTGTCAGTGGGGTATTGAAGTCCCCTGCTATTACTGTATTCTGGTCTATCTCTGGTCTATCTCTTTCTTTAGGTCTAGTAATATTAGTTTTGTGAATTTGTGTACTCTAATATTGGATGCATATATACTTAGGATTGTTATATCCTCTTGCTGAATTGATTCCTTTATCATAATATAATTACCTTTTCCTTCCTTTTTTTTTTTTTTTTACTGTTTTTCATTTAAAGTCTGTTCTATATTATATAAGTAGAGCTACTATTGTTTGCTTTCAATTTCTGTTTGCAAGAAATATATTTTACCACCCCTTTACTTTCAGTCTATCTGTGTCTTTACAGTATACACCACAACTTCTTTATCCATTCTTCCATTGATGAATACTTAGATTGTTTCCGCATCTAGGCTATTGTGAATAATGCTGCAGTGAACATGTGTGTGCAGATACCTTTACAAGGTGGTGGTTTCATCTCCTTTGAGTGTATACCCAGAAGAGGAATTCCTGGGTCATATGGTAATTATATTTTACATTTCTTTAGTAACTTCCGTACTGTTTTCCACAATGGTTGCACCAATCTACATTTCCGTTAATGGTGGTTCACCTCCTGTGCCCAGATTCTTTCCCATGTGCACTTTTGTTTGCTTAAGATACTCCCTTTCCCCATCTTCTTTTCCCGCCCCCTTCCCCATCTTGAGTAAATCCTACCCATCTTCAGACCTGCGCTTCTTTTGGCCTTCCCATCACCACCTTCCTCACACTTCCCCACAGGCTGTACCACTTTTCTTGTCCTCCAGTGGAGCCCGTCAGTCTTGAGGAGGGGCCCTGCAACTCTGCCCAGTCCGCTACGCAGGGCCCGGTGGTGCACGGCCAGTGCCTGGATCATGCTGTGGTGCACAGGACCATCCACTATGACAGCAGCCCATTGTTTTGGTGGTGGTCGTTCATGTGTTCTTATGGTCTCTTTTGAACTTAAAGGGAGAGTTCTTATTTCTAGCGAAACACGTCTGGTAATTGGTGCCCTTTAATACAAACTTAAACAGGCTTTCATTTCTTTCTTCTATAGTATAAGACATTTCATTGTTTCATGACTTGATTCTCATTTGTTATGAAAATTTTCCTCTCAAATGTTTTCCTCAAGTGAGAGGTTGAAAATTTGGAAGTCTGGAGTCTGGTCCTCAGTTCTAATCTGGTAAGATTAGCTGTGATATTTAAACTCTGTCTGCGTTTGTGCACCTCGAGATGAGTTCTTTCCTCTTTTCATGCTGCAGCTAACAGGGGATGTCAGCCATTTCACTATTTCTCAGTGATGGGATTTTAAGAAACAGGAATGAATATTAATTTAGTTATCTGGTAATGATCATATTATGGTTATTGTGTTTAAAGCATACACATTAATGAAAATTAGCCCACATTTTCACTGGATTGCAAAGAATATGGTTGGTAAAGCATGGCTCAATAATTTGTAGGTGAGTCTACCATTTGACTATATTTCAAATGGATTTCTGGGCAACTCACAGGACATCCCAGGTCCCTGGGTTTGCATGTCTGGAGGTTGTGAGTCGCTTATTCGTAGTATAGGGTGACAGAACCAGAAAGGGCTGGGGTGTGTTTTGTGGAGGAGTTTCTGACAGCCTGTATTTACCCATTGGATGTATATGCACATCTTCCTAAGCATTCATTTAGCTGACAGTCTGGGAAATGTCAGCGTTCTAATTAACTCCAGCTAGAGAAGGTTGTGCTGCAATCTGAAATCCCTTTGATTGATACGGCTGCAATTAGAGCTCTGCTCCCTCTCAGCACACTGAAGTGGGGAGAGAGTGAGGAACAGGCGTCACGGGGCCGTCTGCAGAGCAGAGCTCCATTCTGTATCCATAGCTGGGAGGTAATGTGTGAAGGGAGACGCCTGATTGCCTCATCCAACCTTCCCCACACTCCCAAATTGAGGAATTTATTACTTTTGTTAGAATAAAAAAGAAATGTACATTACCCTTTGCTTGTGTAGCTATTGCTTTATTAAGGGGAGTTTGGGAGCTTTGAAGGTCATTATGTTAAATCTAATAGATTTTTTTCCCTCATATTTATGAAGTATATTGACAGGAAGGCCCTTATTTATATTTATCTTAAAACAAACTCGTAAGTACCATGAGTAAATTTATGTGACTAAAATGACAGGAATGGGATACAAGTTAGATTTTTAGGTCATTTGTATAGATGCTCATAGACCAAATAGAAAGTCATTTTTTTGAAAATCAAATTTAGCAGATCAAAATTCTTTGATTATCTGCTCTGTGCCAGGAACTGTGGTAATGTCGGGAGCTACAAAGGAAAACAACACACTGCCTTTGACCTAAGGAGGCATGGAAAGGCACGGGTAAGGAAACCCAAGGTGTATGGGCACTGGCACTAGTGGAGAGCTAGGTGAGACATGGGCCAGTGGAGGGGAAGGAGTGTTCATCCTGTTGGGAAAACCGGGAGATTCCAAGAGGAGGGACCATTGAGTTGGTCTCGGATGCCTGAGAATAATTTCAATAAGGGAAGAACTGGGGCAAGGGGCTTCCAGGCCGAACACAGGCTTGGCCGTGAAGAACCTTTGTGGTGAGTTTGGACCATAGCCGTGTGGCCAGTGTCCTCAAAGGTGGGAGTTGAGAAAGGATTCAGTGTTGGGGGTGGGGGTGACGGTGACGGTGGCTGCAAAGATAGAATGACCAGATTGCACAGGGCTGGGCGCACGTGCCTTTGCCGCTTTGGTTTCCGATGGTGGTAGTAGGAAATTATTGCAGGATTTTGGTAGAGAAGTTCATGAACCGATCTATGTTTCAGGCAGGCAACTTCATCCCTGTTGTAGAGCCAGGAGAAATTGGAGGAAGGAGAACCAGTGAAGACGTTATCACGATTGAACTGATGGGAGATTATCAGTCTGGATTAGACTATTCTTTTTTTTCTCCCTCAGCTCTGCCCAACTGCTGCTTTTGGTGGAACTGATTGGCTAGGCTGAGATAGAGGAGTCAAACAGTATACTCAGACAATCCAGTCATAATGCGGAAACTGGCCCCTCCTTCAGCTCCCAAACCCTGTTAAAGATAAGGATGCTTATATTCCTGGTCCTTAGAAAGCAGAGTTCCAATTAACCAAAGAAAGGGGACACAGACAAGGAAATCACTGAGCCCACGTTGCAGTTCGGAAAGTCGGTAAAACGCTCCACATTTCCCGAAGAACTGGGATCCTCCTCCTGTGGCTCCTCCAAGGTCAGAACTGGGGTTCCCGGGTGAGGGGCAGCCTCAAAGCACCCTCTTTTCTAATCTGCTGGAACACATAGGTGAGAGTTGTGCTGTTTTTGAAGTTGTGAAGATTAAATTTATGTGTCAGTGTTACTGGGCTGCAGGGTGCCCAGACAGTTGGTTAAACCTTATCCTGGGTTTTTCTACATGAGGTCAGCATTTGGGTCAGTGGGCTGCCTCCCTAGTGAGTGGGCTTCATCCAATCCACTGAAGGCCTGAACAGAACAAAAGGCTAAGGAAGAAAGAACTCCCTCTCTCTGCCTAACCATTTTCAGGCCAGAATACTGGTTGTCTCCTGTCTTAGGACCCAGATTGAACTGGAACTTACACCATTGGCTCTCCTGGTCTCTAGCCTGCTGACTGCAGATCTTGGTCTTCTTGGCTTCCATAATCACATGTAAATTCCTCATAGTACATCTTGCTTCCCCCATCTTCACGCACACACACACGGACATGCATACACATATGCCTGTTAGTGTGTGTGTATATGTGTATATATATGTATATGTATATTTATCTTCTATTGGTTGGGTTTTCTGGAGAACCCAGACTAACATAGAAGTTACATTTCTATTTAAAAATTTTAATACTTTACTGTTTTTATATAAATAATACATGCATTAAGTCCAGCAGAGTTTAAAGGTAAACAAACAAACAACAAAGCGTACATATTAGAAAAACAATCAAGCAACCTAGAAGAGAACAGAAATGATATCCACAAACCTTGCTTAGTATCCCCAATATCCTAAAATAGTATTCTAAGGCTACAGAAACTATGAAACGTTCAATGAGATTGGAATTATTATATTTCTAATCCCACGTTTTAATTTTAGATGTCTTCGACTTCTATGAAAGATGAGAGGATTAGTGTTCTTACTGCCAAATTCCCTCTCTTCCCCTCTACTTTTGTATTTCTAATGCCAGCGTATAAGCATTGTTAAGGTTTCTAACATTTGCAGAATTTCCACATTTGTTTAATATTATATTAATAGACATAGTAAGACCAACATTACAAATTAATAGTAACGTATGAGCTTTTTAAGGATGGTGCAGATAGCACTTTCATCTTAATTTTCAGGGCAATTGAATTTTTTGTATTTTACTTTTAATTCGAAAGGAGTTTACTTCTCATGATCAAATTTCAGGGGCGAGATATGCCTATGAACTAATAAGCTTAATTTTATGTTTGATTTATGAATACATATATATAATATATATTTGTTATTTCCCCTGAAATCCTGTCCTAAGTTCCATATGATTTCTTAGATAATTGAGTCAGATTGCTAATTTTTCCATTCTATCTGATCATTTCTTCAAGTGTAGGTTTCCCATAGTAAGTACATGCACAAAAATATTTGGAGGCTCTAAAATTATTTGGAGGGAAATAAACGAATGTTAACTTTGGCCATAATAGACTAGCAATGAAGCTTATTTTTTGCTGGAAATCATCAAAGGTCACGAATGAAATTTTACTTGTTAATTTTTTTAAAAAAACCTAATTTAGGCTACTATAGTTTTTAAGGACATAAGATTTAAGCATATTATTTCTAAAGTTCATAACAACCTGGAAGTATAGCTGTTATCTTACTGGTTAGGGAAGGGCCCGGCTGTGAGTGACAGCCAGTGACAGTGGTGTAATGAAGTGAGGTGGTTTTTCTCATGGAGCGGCAGGTCAAAGGTGAATAATACGGGGCAGTGCAGCTGCTGTGCAATGCCTTCCTGGATCTTGGGTTTCCCATCTTGGTGGTTCTTTATCCCCGTGCTTGTCACCTCATGGTCTCAACGTGGCTGCTGCAACCTCAGCCATCTTGTCTGTGTTCCAGGAAGAAATTGGAGGGCAGGGCCAAGGGACCAAGGGGCCTTCAAGCGATGCTTCTTCCTCTTAGAAAAGCAAAAGCCCCCATCAGTCAGCTTCTCGTCTTGTTGCTCTGTCCAGAGTAGTGCCTTGAAGGCTTCTTCTCAGCTTTATTCCTAGCTGGAAAGGTGGCTTCGAACTTCTTTCTTTTCTGTGATGTTTCTAAAGTCTCCATTGTGTTTGCTGGGATAAGATAGTTGACCTAATTCTGGGGGCTTCTAAATAAAGTTTTCTCTAGACAAAGAGGTAATAACTGAGAAGGATTCATTTGAAAAAGGAATAGCAATTTAGTGAATTATAGAACATAGCTGGGAAAATAATAATCTCCAAAAATGAAGTAGTCTGTGATCTTTATCTGCAGTTTTAATGTAAAGGACTTGCGGTTCTGCTGTCTCCAGGAGACATTTTTTGTCTATATCTTCACCTCTCAATGCCATTTCCCTCGCTGTAACTTTGGTGAAGCTGCTTATGTTAGAAGACATGTGGGGAAAAGGAATGCATGGATTGGTTTGTTTTTTGTAATTGGCTGTTAACAGCCTGAGGTGACAAGGGGAGGGATGAAGCTCTGCAGAGTCGTGCACGTGCCCATGAGCCTGGCACATGTGCTGCACTGGTTTCTCTGATGGTCTCAATTCTCCACTCCAGCCTGTGCACATGCTTTTGGTAATGTTATTCGCATCTTTTTCTATCAAAAGATGGAACCTATTTCTCCACCCCTGGAATTCTGGGCTGGACTTAAGGCTTGCTTCAATCAATAGCAATGATGAAAGTGACAGTATTCCCATTCTGGGGTTTGGTCTCAGGAAGCCTTTCATGCCTCTGCCTTGACCAGAAGAAGAAGTCCAGGCCGGCATAATGGAGGAAGGGAGACCACGTGGAGCAGAGCCCAGGCCATCCTTGGCCAATCAACACCATCTAACCCCAAATGTGGGAGGGACCCTGGCTAGGACCAGCAGAACCACTCCACGGACCCACAGACTGAGGAACAGTAATGACGGTTATTGTTTTGAGGCACTGTGTTTTGGGATGGCTTGTTAGGCAATGTTCTTTTGGCAATAGTTAACTAATACTGCATATTTTGAGGTATTTTTAATTCATTTTTATATTTAATCTTAATAACAGGCCATCATGTTACTGATACTATATCTGTCTTATAGACAAGCAATCTGAGTTTCACAGAGATGAAATAATTCCCCAAATCACAGAGCTAGAAAGTGGTACATATTTTCATTGATACTAGATTTGTCTTATTTCAGAACCCATCCCCTCTGCCCAGCCTCTCTGAATCTGAGGAGCATTTGTGAATAGGGGCCTTAGTTCCACATGAAGAGCAGAGTGAAGAGGTGCAGGCAAGAGTTCAGCATGGTCACAGTCCTCTAGTACTGCTTAGAAAGAAACTTCATAATCTCACTAATGGTCTATCAATCAAAACCACAATGCGATACCACCTTACTCCTGCAAGAATGGTCATAATAAAAAAAACTAAAAAATAATAAATGTTGGCTGGGATATGGTGAACAGGGAACACTTCTACACTGCTGGTGGGAATGTAAACTACTACAACTACTATGGAAAGCAGTGTGGAGATTCCTTACAGAACTAAAAGCAGAACTACCATTTGATCCAGCAGTCCCACTACTGGGTACCTACCCAGGGGAAAACAAGTCATTATATGAAAAAGATAATTCCACACACATGTTTAGAGCAGCACAATTCACAATTGCAAAAATATGGAACTAGCCCAAATACCCATCAGTCAATGAGTAGATAAGAAAATGTTACACACACACACACACACACACACACACACACACCATTGAATACTATTCAGCCAAAAAAAGAATGAAATAGTGGCATTTGCAGCAACCTGGATGGAACTGGAGACCATTATTCTAAGTGAAGTAACTCAGGAATGGAAAACCAAACATCATGTATTCTCACTCATAAGTATGAGAGCTAAGCTATGAGGATGCAAAGGCATAAGAATGACACAACGGACTTTGGGGAGTTGGAGGAAAGGGTGGGAGCAGGTTGAGGGATAAAAGACTGCACAATTGGGTACAGTGCACACTGCTTGGGTGATGGGTGCACCAAAGTCTCACAAATCACCACTAAAGAACTTATTCATGTAACCAGACACCACCTGTTCTCCAAAAACCTATGGAAATAAAAACAATACATTTTAAAAAACCCAAAAACAAAATTAATGTATTGTACCCAAAAACTTAAGAGGGAAAACCTCATGTTAAGTGTTCTTACCACAATAAAAGAAAAGAAAAGAAAATCAAAACAAAACAAAAAAGAAAAGAACTTCAGATTCCTCTGCGGCTGGGCAGGCGTTTACTTCTTCTGTCATCTCTCCAGTTTCCCCATGTGTTGTACTATTTGGGTTATTTTATACTTGAAGGAGTTGATAGTGAGATGCAAGAGTCTTCTGATTTTTTTAATTGACAAATAATTGTATATATTTATGGGGCAAAATGTGATTACTTGATATATGTATAAATTGTGGAATAATTAAATCAAGCTAACTAACTTATTCTCACCTTACTTATCAATTTGTTTTTGGTGGTGAGAACATTTAAAATCTAATCTTTTAGCAATTTTGAAATTTACAGTACATTATTTTTAACTGTAGTCACCATGCTGTGCAATAGATCACTAAAACTTATTCCTCCTGTCTAACTAAAACATTGTTTTGACCCATATCATCCCACTTCCATATCTTCCTGCTTCCCCGCTACCCCATCCTGTGGTAACCATCTGCTCTCTGCTTTCAAGAGCGAAGCTTTCTTAAATTCCAGATGTAAGTGAAAGCGTGAAGTCTTCATCTTTCTGTGCCTGGCGTATTAAACTTACAGTAACGTCCTCCAAATTTACCCATGTTGTCACAAATGTCAGGATTTTCTTCTTCTTTTCTTTTCTTTTTTTTTTTTTTTAAGATGGAAGAGTATTACATTGTACATCTATATCACATTTTCTTTATTCACTTATTCATTGGTGGACACCTGGGTTGATTCCATATCTTGGATATTGTGGATAATGCTGTAGGGAACATGAGAAAGTGCAGGTATCCCTTTGATGTACTGATTTCATTTCCTTTGGATATAAAACAAGTAGTGAGATTGCCAAATCATATGGTAGCTTTATTTTTATTTGTTTTTGTTGTTGTTGTTGATACAGAGTCTCACTCTGTTGCTCTCACTCTGTTGCCCAGGCTAGAGTGCAGTGGTGTGATCTCGGTTCACTGCAACCTCTGCCTCCCTTGTTCAAGTGATTTTCCTGCCTCAGCCTCCAAAGTAGCTGGGATTACAGGCACGTACCACCATGCTCAGCTAATTTTTGTGGTTTTAGTAGAGACGGGATCTCATCATGTTGGCCAAGTTGGTCTCAAATTCCTGACCTCAAGTGATTCACCTGCCTTGGCCTCTCAAAGTGCAGGGATTACAGGCATGAGCCACCGTGCCCAGCCTATTTTTAATTTTTTGAGGGACGTTCCCAACTGTTTTTCATGATGTCTGTACTTAATTTATATTTTCATCAACAAAGTACAAGGTTCTCTTTTCTCCACATCTTCGTCTATACTAGTTACCTTTTTAGAAAAATAAGGTGTTGCTCTTTTGCCCAGGCTGCAGTGCAGTGACACAATCATAGCTCACTGCAGCCTCAAACTCCTGGGCTCAAGGGATCCTCCCACCTCAACCTTCTTAGTAGCTGGGGCTATAGGCATGTGCCACTGTACCTGCCTAAGTAGTTTTACAGATGCCGGGAGTGGGACAGGGGCTCACTGGGTTGCTGATGATGGTCTTGGACTACTGAGCTACTTATTGTATTAGACTGAGAATATTTAATGTCCCATCCTGTTTCCAGGCTTCTGAAACTCAGTGTGTCCTGAATTGAACTCACTCAAACCCACTTGTCTTTCTATGTTTCCCTCCTAAAGAATGACACCACCATCCATGTGACTGTCTAGGCCATCCTGAACTCCAAAGTCATCTTTCATCTGGGATCTTTTTCTCCTTTACTTCCAAAATTCAATCACAGGCCTCATTCATTCCAGAGCCTTGATATCTCCTGAGTCCATTCATTTCTCTTTAAACTCGACAACGTTACTTGAATTAAAGACTGAATTATATATTTGAGGGTTCTAGATACTGCCTTCCCACCAGCACCTGTTTCCAGGCCACCCATCAGCCTGTGGCCAAAGTGATCTTTCTCACATAAGCATTTGAGCAAAACTTTCTAGACATCCAATCACAGAATTCTTCTCCAAACTTGTAAACTTAGCAACTGACATAGGCATTTAATGGGGCTTCACAATGTAGGATGGATACATGAATAAATGAATGAAGTAACTATTTTTCTAAATTTACTTTATATACATAAAAATATTATCTACATTTGAACATCGAGTCAATCATTGGCTCAACACTTTGATGGCATTGAGGGGGAGATCAGAAAATATTTTTAATTTCTTATTTAGAAACTTAAAAAAAAGCACGGGGTCTTTTGTATGGTTATATAACTCAACCCTTGAAATGTAAAAATGTTGTCTGTACGCATAATTAATTTAAAAAGTAAAGGAATATATATTCATAGCATAATCTATGTTTTCATCACATGCATGGCCTCATAAAAATCTAGGTGTATGCTTTTTTGTACAAAATCTACATTCATATATATAAAAATCAGAGTGTCTTTTTTTCTTTTTGAAATTTGGAAATTAGTAATGTGCTGTTTGGAATATTTGTATAATGAAATTCATTGTCATATGAGCCATGCATCCTTAATGTCTCTTAATTTCTCTATTTGGGGATAATTAATGTATTGAGTTTTTCAAAAGAGAGGCGAAACATGTATATTCCTCAAAGCCTGGATACTCTTATGTTGCAGAGGAATTTTCAGGGACTGCTCTGCCATTGAGGGTCTGTTTGTCTTATTCTTCTCAGGCCAAATTGTATGTGAAATGGAGAGACAAATGTTTTATTGCTAATTTCAGTATGCACTCATTGGTGAGCACATTTTCTCCTAATGGCCACCCTCAGTGCTGCAAAATGTCACTGAGATTGTGCAGTGAAAGCCTTAGAATTAACCACTCATATTAATTATAGGTTCTACTGATGAATTCTTTTAACTTTGACCTGGGAAGAAAAGTCATAAATTCACATCCATGAACAGGAGGAGAAGAAGGTGAACTGCAATAGAGACGGCGAGTTATTTATTTATTTTTCTCAGAACTTTTTGGCTCTGCAAACACAATCTTGTCAGGATTATTTTCAGGTTATTTGTCTAGAGTCCAGAGGAAAGTGACTTTGTTTATTTTGTGGATTTACATGCCATTTCTACAAAATAATCTCTTTTTAAAAATGGATAAAATAGATTATATTAAATCAGAAAGGAAATATTGGTTTTAGTTCCTTGTGTAATCCAGGTAGATTATGCAAAGCATTGTTGGAAAGGGGCTGGGCTATATTTGGAAAGGAAAACAATACAAATCATGATAGTCGGTATCATGAGAATGTCACAAAGAGCAAATTATGAAGGAATGCAACACCTACTTTGCAGTGATGAGAAAGGAAAGAGAATAGATCTGCAGGCGTTCTATCTACAAAGGGCAGAAAGATCACTACAGTTAGAAGCAGAAGATTTAGGTCCTGGTTGAGGGTCTGCCAATTACTAGTCAGGTGACCCTGGACAAGTGAATTAACCTTTTGGAGTCTTGGTTTCTCAGCTGTGAAATGGGGATAATGACTCACCGGGTTGTTGTGAGAATCAAATGATATAATGGATGTGAAATGGTTTTGGAAACTGAAAGCACTGTCGAAACGTAAGGGAATATTACTGTTTTGATTACTGTATTTTTAAGAACAACTCCACATCTGTAACGTCAACACATACTCACCCTTCACAGGGGCAGTGATGACACCTGCATGCACTTTTCAGTCAACAAGAGCATCTTGTGACTTCTGGTGAGTCTCATAGAATCTAGGCATGTAGAAAAGTTTCTCCTGATGTCAGAAGGGATGAAGACTGCACCGATGATTCTCCATAAAAAATCATTGTTCTGCATTTTCTTTTCTTTATATATGTGAAACTTTTATTATATGGTCTGTCACCTTAGAATCTAGGCTCACATAATTTTAGAGACGCTAGAGAACTAGAGAGATCAATTCTGCTTCTTCTACTAAAGTCAGGGAACCTGGGACCCAGAGAGGCTAAGTGAATTGTCAAAGGACACACAGCAAGTAAGTAAGAGAGCTTGATTCCTCTGAAGTTTCTTCCAAAGTCTGTTAGACAAAATTTCTTTTTTTTTCCTTCTTTTTTCAACTTTTATTTTAGATACAGGGGTGCATGTGCATATTTGTTACATGAAAATATTGCGTGATGTTGAGGTGTGGAATATGGATCCCATCACCCTGGTAGCGAGCATTGTAGCTGATAGGAAGTTTTTGACCCCCCACCCTGGTTGTCCCCAGTATCTATTGTTCCCTTGTTTATGTCCTTGTGTGCTCAATGCTTAGCTCCCGTATGAGAACCTGCAGCATTTGATTTTCTGTTCCTGTGTTAATTTGCTTAGGATTATGACCTCCAGCTCCATCCACGTTCCCACAAAGAACACAATTTCGTTCCTTTTTATGGCTACATATTATTCCATGGCGATTTTCTTTATCAAGTCTGCCATTGATGGGCACCTGAGACGATTCCATGTCTTTGCTGTTGTGAATAGTGCAGCGATGAATGTATGAGTTCATGTGTCTTTTTGGCAGAATAATTTATTTTCTTTCGGGTATATACCCAGTAATAGGATTGTTGGGCCAAATGGTAGCTCTGTTTTCAGTTCTTTGAGGAATCCCCGAACCGCTTTCCACAGTGGCTAGGCTAATTTACATTCCCACCAAGAGTGTGTAAGCATTCCCTTTTCCCTGGAGGCCTACCAGCATCTATTGTTTTTTGACTTTTTAGTAACAGCCATTTAGATTGGTGTGAGATGATATCTCATTGTGGTTTTGATTGATTTGCAGTTCTCTGATAGTTATGTTGAACATATGTTCAACAATGTTGAACATTGTTGACTGCTTGTATATCTTCTTTTGCAAAGTGTCTGTTCGTGTCCTTTGCCCATGTTTTAATGAGGTTATTTGTTTTTGGGTTGTTGGCTTAAGTTCCCTGTAGATTCTGGATATTAAGCCTTTGTCGGATGCATAATTTGTGAATATCTTCTCCTATTCTGTAGGTTGTCTGTCTGCTCTGTTGATAGTTTCTTTTGCCGTGCAGATATTCTTTAATTAAGTCCCTCTTGTCTTTTTGTTTTTGTTGTAGTTGCTTTTCGGGACTTAGCCAAAAATTATTTGGCAAGACCAATGTCAAGAAGAGTATTTCTTAGATTGCCTTCCAGGATTTTTATTGTTTCAGGTTTACATTTATGTCTTTAATCTATTTTGAGTTACTTTTTCTATGTGATGAAGGGTAGGGGTCCAGCTTCAATCTTCTGCATATGACTAGCCAGCTATCCCAGCACCATTTAATGAATAGGAAGTCCTTTCCCCATTGTTTGTTTTTGTTGGCTTTATTTCTGAGTTTTCTATTCTTTTCCATTGGTCTGTGTGTCTGGTTTTGTACCAGTACCAAGCTGTTTCAGTTAGTGTGACTTTATGATATAGTTTGAAATTGGGTAAGTGTAATGCCTCCAGCTTTGTTCTTTTTATTTAGGATTGCTTTGGCTATTTGAGCTCTGCTTTGCTTCCATGTGAATTGTAGAATAGCTTTTTCTAATTCTGTGAAGAATGACGTTGGTAGTTTGATAAAAATAGCATTGAATCTGTAAATTGTTTTGGGCAGTGTGGCCATTTTTATGATACTGGCATGGGCATGGAATGTTTTTCCATTTATTTGTTGTTGTCTCTGAGTTCTTACAGCAGAGACAAAGTTTCCTGATTGTAGGAAATAAAAAACAATTCTGTATAACTTAAACAAAGAGGAAGTTATTAGAATGATACAAACGACCCACAAAACTAACAGGGAACTTGTGGAAACAACGGACCTCAAGAAGGGCCAGAGGCTTCATGGCTGGACCAGTCCAATAGGGATGCTAACACCTACCCTAAACAAATCCCAAATATGCCTTCTCTTCAGGTTCAAAGTATCAGGAAGAGGTATCCAATTCAGGAGCCTCAGTCAGCTTGAAGCCTGGCTGCCAGGGTCAGGAAAAGTGGATCTTCTCATCAGTTTTAGATGTAGGGAGCATAGATATGCGTATTAATGCCTAATCCTATTTTATATAATTATTATACAATTCTATAATTGTTTATATTTTATACAATTATATAACTAATATATATGTCAGTTAGGCATTAGTATATTATATGTGGGACTATTACCCAAAGAGAGAGAGGATTGGGTGTTGAATAGCAAAAAACAAAAGAACACCCCATACCCATCAAAGTCAACCTTTTTAGATGTGCAGAAGCTCTTCTCCCTCTTGCCTAATGTGTTTTAACCATCTTTCATGGAACCACTGATGCCCCAGGCGTCATCGGTTACCGCATCAGCTCTAAGTGCATGATCTAGGGATGTCTATTTTTCTGGTTAAGATTTAATCCCCTCATAATATCTTCAATTTAGGACAAAATTGTAAAGTTAACCAAAACCAGTGCATCTTATACAAAATAAAATGAGAAAGGGAATGACTATAAGACAGTGACCCAGTCATTTGGGATGAATCTGTAGCCTTCAAAGTCTTTGGGTTCCTTATTCTATGTATTCTACTTACTCCAAGACATTCCTGGGACTTCAACTCAAAAAAAGTAAGGACCGTAATTAAGTTCATGTTTCAATCAACCGCTGATGAAATTATTAAAATCGCCCTGCTCCTTGGGACAGTTCACTGAATCAAGAGTCTGCTTTTTGTACCCAGAACAATAAATCCAGTCTGACGTGGAAGTGTGTGCTTTTCTTCTCCACTCGGACCCCCTATGCAAGTCCATGAGTATTGTCAAGTTTTTGCCAATGTAAGCTGATAAGTTTTTATAAATATATATATACATTTTTTGTTGTTGTTGTTGAGATGGAGTCTCGCTCTTGTCACCTAGCCTGGAGTGTAATAGCGTGATCTCGGCTCACTGCAACCTCCACTTCCTGGGTTCAAGCAATTCTCCTGCCTCAGCCTCCCGAGTAGCTGGGATTACAGGCGTGTGCCATGATGCCTGGCTAATTTTTGTATTTTTAGTAGAGATGGGGTTTCATTGTGTTGGCCAGACTGGTCTTGAACTCCTGACCTCAGGTGATCTGCCCACCTCGGCCTCCCAAAGTGCTGAGATTACAGGCATGAGCCACCACTCCTGGCCTACAACTATATTTTAATTTTAAAACCTCTACTCCTTGGTTTGAACTTGTCCTTGACTCCCCAGTGGTCTTAATGGGAATGGACTTGGGTTACAGATCTGAAAGCAGGGAGCAGTGTGTGTAGTGCAGTGGTGCAGTGGGAGTCATCTGTGCTGCTCCATCAAGATCTTAACTGAGGTACTTCAGGTTCCCTTTTTTTTGTTTGGTACTTAGTGCTAAGCAGTCAGAAATACTTGAAATCACATAGAGAGTCTGAATGTTACTTATTTTGGGGGCAGCATGCAAAACCCTAAAGATTAAGACTGCCATGGGGCAGGAGTGGGATCACATTTCATGCCTTACCAGCAATTTTCCCTGGTCAAAACAAAGTGATAAGTTGTCCTTGATGACAGCTCTCCCGGTGGTACTTGGTAAAACGCTGTGCTAATTTGCAAGGAAGTTGGAAACAGCATTCCACACATGGTCTTTTCTCGCTGCTCCTTGCAACGGCTTACCACACTGAACCGCGCTATTTAAAGGCCTGTTCCTCCCACTCGACTTTGAGCTCCCAGGATCACCAGAGCATGGGCTTGATCAGGTCTCTTCATTGCCACACAGTAGGGCTTGGCGAAAGTTTATCACTTTAAACAATCAGTTGGAAAATTTGTTAATGAAGTCTGGTGCCCATAGCATTATCTAAGTTAGAGGTGCAGTCTACAAAACCAACAAGTTCTCCCCAAAAAAGGGCAGGTGTGTATTTTTGACAAACATTCATAACGGATCACATTTAAGCTTCGGGCATTTGGGTCCAACTTTATGTCAAACGGCAAGAGGAGGTCATGGGCTTGGCTTTATTTTATTGCATCTGAATCTTTTCTGGTCTGGGATTATGAAAGAAAGAAAAAGTATTGAGTGAAACAGGGAAGTGAATTATTTGAAAATGAGACCCTTGCTTAGAAGGCTCTGAAGTGGCACTGGCAGGGATGTGATGTACCCAGTAATTACAGGAGGGACAACATCGATCCAGGGTGACCCTCTCTGACAGCTCGAAGCAACCGGAGGACAGCTTCAATCAAATCGCTGGCCCCCACGATCCCACGGAATCACAATCAGTGACGGAGTCGCAAAGCTCCAATTCACACAAGACACACAAAACCAGCCACTCATCCTGCAAGAGTGATTTTTGGCCACACTTTCACACATGGGAAACTCATCTTCTTTCGTGAGGACAACAGTGACGAAAGAGAGGTGCCCTGCGAGGGGCTGCGAGGCCTTCTCACCACTTCCTCATTCCTTTGTCCCACAGAAGCACTGATTCTCCCCCTGCCGCCCGCGGGAAAGCTGCCAGCACACAGATGTTAGAGAGCTGGCTAATCATCACTGTGTTCTAGTTACATTTGTACATTTTTGGAATTCCGGCTTTTGGATGATTTTCCTCTCCACTGAATAAAACAGTAATGGCCTCCACCTGACGTTGATGAACGAACACACTTTTCTGCCCTTTCCTTCCCTATCAAGGCATCTGAAATTCACGAGGGCATAAATAACATTGCACAAAGCTCTCAGCAGATTCCATCCGAGGCCAGCCTCTATTCACAGCCCTCGGAAGACACTGGAAATCAGGCCTCGGAGCCTGGGAATCTCTGCCCCACTGTGCAAATGATTTGTGGTGCTTTCTCGGGACCGTGTCACGC
Source organism: Mandrillus leucophaeus (assembly GCF_000951045.1). NCBI lineage: Eukaryota > Metazoa > Chordata > Mammalia > Primates > Cercopithecidae > Mandrillus > Mandrillus leucophaeus. The sequence continues at coordinate 429,842 of NW_012104432.1, read as the reverse complement.
TATTTCTGAATCTCTTTGCCATTATGCGTCTAGCCATCCACACTCAGCAATCAGTGGGACTGCTGTGAGATGCTCGGTTGGGGAGCAGGGCCATATGTTTCCGGAAATACTGCTCCAGACTTGCTAGCTCTGGACTTGGGGAGATCAGATGGTTCGTAAGTGGATTTGGCGTTGGCAGGTTTTTCACATGTATTTTCTTCTCTGAGGTTTCAAGTGAAGATATTACAGGTTGGGGTCTGCAGATCCAAATTACTTTGGACTTTTAAATTTTAATTATTAGGGAGGGAGTTTTAAATGTTACTTTCCAAATAATTGATATAACTTAAACTTTTATTATGAATAAAGTTAAATGTGCACAGAAGTAGAGGGATTAAATATTAAACAATTAATAATCAATAAATAGCCCATATGCCAAACTCAGCCTCAGCAATTACCTACATTGCAATGGTCACGTTTTGTCCGCCAGTTGGAAGGGAAATGCTGTGGTCTGAATGTTTGTGTTCCTCCAGATTCCTACACTGGAATCTTAACCCCCAAGGTAATGGCATTAGGAGGTGGGGACTTTGGAAGGTGATGAGGTCATGAGGGACGAGACCTCAAGATGTGAAAGGGAGCTGGGTTGCTGCCTTGCCTCTTTGACCATTTGACAACACAGTGAGAATGTGCCATTTATTAGGTTGGTGCAAAAGTAATTGTGGTTTTCGCAATTACTTTTGCACCAACCTAATATATACCAAGAAGTGGCCCTCAGAAATACTAAATTTTATTGTGCCTGGAACTTGGACTTCCAACCTCCAAAACTGTGAGGAATCCATTTCTGTGGTTTATAAACCACCCAGTGTATGGGAGTTTGTTTTGTAGCCTGAATGGATGAAGACAGGGAGTATTTTTGAAAGAGGCATTTATTTTTTTCCCCAGTGAAAGTTAAGTTTTCTTCCTCCAAAATATTTACATGGTGAAGTTTTAAAAATAAAATATACGTTCAGTGAAGTGCAAGTGACCATACCCATATGCCAGAGCCAAGATTGGGATGTAAGATATTACCAGCACCCAAAAGCCCTCCTCACACTTCTGCTAGTCACTACCCCGGACCACTAACGGTGCTCATGATCCTCATTTCCATCCCTGTAGATTAGTTTGTCTGTTTTTAAATTGTATGAATGAGTTTATGTAGGATGTGTTCTTGTACATCTGCCTTCTTTCACTCAAGATTGTGTCTGTGAGATTCTTTGGCATTATCATGTATAGCAGGTGCTCACTCTTGTTATTGCTATGAAGGATTATTATTTCAAACCACAGCAATTTATTTATCTATTCTACATTTGATGAACTTTTTTCTCGTTGTTTGGATGTTAAAAATTAGGCTTCTGTGAAAATCTGGTCCATATCTTTTAATGCACTGATGTACATGTTTGTTAGATATATATCCAGGAGAGGAACTGACATGCTTGTTGAGTATGTGTGCATAGCCTTTCAGTTTTCCAAAACGTTTTCCAAAGAGTTTTTCAAAGTGGATACACCAATTTACTTTTCCACCAGCAGTGTATGAAAGTGTTAGTTACTACACATTCTTACCAATACTTGACTTTGTCTTTCATTTTCACTTTAGCCATTCTGTTAGATGTGCAATGGTATAGAATTGTAATTCAAATTTGCGTATCTATGATAGCTAATAATACTGGGCAGTTTTCCATATCTTATTGAACGTTTTGTGAAGAGCGTGTTCAGGACTTTTGCTCATGATTTATTGAACTTTCTGTCCTTTTGTATTAATTTGTATGAGTTCTTTGTGTATTATAAATGCAGGTCCTTTTCGTGATATTTGTACTATGAAGATCTTTCTCACTACAGCTTGCTTCCTAACATTGTCCTAGGGTTGACAGACTTGTTAATTTTCATGAGGTATAATTAATCAATACTCTGGCTTAAGTTTAATGTCCTTTCTGCATGAAAGATAAGAAGGTATTCTATATTCTAGATGCTGTATTGTTTTACTTTTCACATTTAGGTCTACAATCATTATGGAAATGACAATTTCCACATGGTATTAGATAGGGCTCAAGATTCATTGTTTTCCTATGTGGATTTATAATAGATTGATCATAATTTAAGAAAATTATTATTTTTCCTTCATACCATAATGTCACTTTTGTGGTAAATCAGGTGAGTACATATGTGTAAATCTGTTTACAGATTCGTATTTTGTTCCTTTGGTCAATTTGTGTATCCTTGCACTAGTACTACATTAGATTAATTATTGTATCTCTGTAATAGACTTGAAATCAGGAATTGTAAAGTCTCCAACTTTGTCTTTGCTGTTCTTTGACATTTGCACTTCTACAAAGAATAAATTTGTTAATTTGCACATACAAACACACACACATATCACTGTGTTGGAATTCTGATCAAGATTGCATTGAATCTATATATGGATTTGAGGGGGAGTAATACATTTACAACATGAAGTCTTTAATTCATAAACTTAACAGGTATTTCTATTTAAGTTGGTCTAATTATTTTAGATAATGTTTACATAAGATAAAATTCATACAATTTTAACCCTTAACCACTTTAAAGTATAAAATTCATTTTTAAGTATATTTGCAATGTTGCACAACCATCATTCCTATCTAATTCCAGAACATTTTCCTCACCTGTATGCATTAAGCAATCATTCTTCTTTTCCTCCTCCCTGAGTCCTTGGCAATCATTGATCTCCTTTTTGTCTATAATAATTTGCCTCTTCTGGACACTTTATATTAATGGAATCCTACAGTTTGTGGTCTTTTCTGTCTGACTTCTTTCACTTTGTATAATGTTTTCAGTGTTCATCCCTATTGTAACTTATATCAGCATTTCATTTTTTTATGGCTGAATATTATTCCATTGTGTGTATCTACCACAATTTTTGTTTATCCATTCACAAACGGGTGGACATGTGGGTTGTGATATAGTTTGGCTCTGTGTCCCCACCCAAATCTCATGTTGAATTGTAATTCCCAACGTTGAAGGAAGGACCTGGTAGGAGGTGACTGGATTGTGAAGGTGGAATTCTCCATGCTATTCTCATGATAGTGAGTGAGTTCTCAAAGATCTGATGGTTTAAGAGTATGTGGCGCTTCCCCCTCACTCTCTCTTTCTTGCCGCCATTAGAAGAAGGTGCTTGCTTCCCCTTCTCCTTCTGCCATGATTGTAAGTTTCCTGAGGCCTCCCAATCATGCTTCCTGTTACACCTGCAGAACTGTGAGTCAATTAAACCTCTTTTCTTCATTAAGAACTACCAGTCTCATGTAATTCTTTATAGCAGTGTGAGAATAGGTTAATACAAGTTGCTTTCATTTTTTGGCTATTGTGCTATGCTGCTATAAATATTGGTGTACAAGTTTTTGTATGAACGTATGTTTTCATTATTCTTGAGTGTGTAACCTGAAATGCAATTACTGAGTCATATGCTCTTTGTTTAACTTTTCAAGGACTGTAAAACTGTCTTCCACAGTAGCTACACCACTGCGCACTCCTACTAGCAAAGTATGAGCTCTCCAAAGACTTCATACATTGAATCTACACATTCACTTCAACAGTGGTTATTTTTTTTTATTATAGCCATCCGAATGAGCATGATGTGGTATGTCATTGTGGTTTCAATTTACATTTTCCTATTGACCAAGGATATTGAGTATCTTTTCATGTGCTTATTGGACATTTGCATATCCTCTTTAGAGAAATGCCTATTCAAATCCTTTGCCTATTTTTCATTTGGGTTGTTTGTCTTTATTTTGTTGGTTTACATGAATCCTTTATTCTTAACACTAGACAATTGTCAGATTTATGACTTTCAAATATGCAAATGTGTTCTCACAGTCTGTGGGTTACCTTTCTACTTTCTCAACAGTGTCCTGTGACACACAAAATTTTACATTTTGGTGACATACAATGTATCAATTTTTTTCTCTTGTTCTATTTGCTTTTAATGTTATATTTAAGAAACTGTTGCCTAATTGAAGGGCATGAAGATTTACATCTATGTGATATATAATTTTTTATTTCTCATATTGATACTGTATATCTGCTCTTTTTTCACTATCAGTCTTGCTAGGGAATTATTAATTTTATTTGCCTTTAAAAATTAACTTTGGGCTCTTTTTCTATTCTATTCATTACGCTTTCTATCTTTATTTTTATTATTTTATTTTTTTCTACTTTTTTGGGTATAATATGCAGTTTTTTTAAGACAGCTTCTTACAATGGCTTTCTAGTTAATTGATTTTCAGTATTACTTGGATTGTAATGTATGCATTTATAAATTTTCCTCTAAGCACTGTGTCAGCTATACATCAAGTTCTGAAACATTGTATTTTCCTTGCCATCCAGTTAGCGTATGTTCTCAATGTCTTTGTAATTTCTTCTCTTCTCATGATTTACTTAGTATTGTATTGCTTAATTTCTAAAAATTTGGAAATTTTCTAGTTATTTTCTAGTTATCATTATTGATTTCTTGCTTGATCTCACTGTGGTTATAGAACACATTAAATCATTTAAAATGTGTTTAGAGTTGATTTTTGGTCTATAATATAAACAATTTTTATAAATATTCTATGTGAATTTGAAAAGTTGAGTCTATTTTGATAACCGTGTTTTTCACACATTTGTAATTTGTTTAATTTTTATTGAGAGAATTGTTTTACAATCTTTTTATGATTGTGAATTTCTCTATTTTTAAGTTAATTTTTAGTTTTTGCTTTATGTGTTTTGAAATTGTGTTATTGGGTGCATAAAAATTTAGGATTTAAACTTTCTGTTAAGTTTTCCTTTTATATTTCAAAATTTCCCTTTTTATCTCTAAAATCTTATTGCTTTAAAGTTCACTTTAAGTTGAGTTATACTAGATGTTTTTTGGTTGGTGTTTTCAAGGTATATAATTTTTGATTATTTATTTCAAATTTTCTGTATTCTTATGTTTAAATATATTTAATGTAAGCAACATATATTTTAATTTAAAAATACAGATTACAAAACTTTTGTCTTTTATTTGTATTATTTGCATTTTCATGTAATGACATCCCTTATAGTTTGGTATTTAAATCTAGTATTTCACCAGTTCTTCCCACGTGTACTGTGTGTTCGTTGTTCTGTTTTTCTCCTTTCTAGCTTTGTTTTGATCAGTTGTAACTATTTTTAGTTTTACAGTTAACCTTTGCACCTAGTTATACATGCTTTTATTGTTCTTTTAGTGGTTCCAGTAGAGATTGTAAGATTGTAACATGCATCCTTGATTTATCTGAGTGCCAGTTAAAAATGTTTCTTCTATTATTCCCTGGGTAATTCAAAAACATTGTGACACTTGGACTCCTGTTTTTTTGTGTAATTGTTGTTATATTTCAATCATATATTGTTATATTTTGTGTAATTGTTGTTATATTTCAATCTTAAATCTCATAAGATTGTAAAATCATAATGATACTGTGTAATCAAGTAGAGTTAACCACATATTTACCCTTTCTGATGATTTTCATTTCTTCTTGCCTTTCAGAGCTTCTTTATGAATTCATTTCACTTTCTGTTGAAAACCTACTTTTTGTTTCTTTATATATATCTTTGGTATTGTTCTACTCATGATGAATTCTCAGTTCTTTCTGTCTAAAAACATATTCATTTCACTTTAATGTTTAAGAGCTATTTTTGCTATGTCTTGAATTCTAATTTGGAAATATTTTCTTTCAACATTTAAAACTACCATTTAATTGTCTCCTGGCTTCTGTTTAAGCTGCAAATGTAGTTGTCAGTCTCATTGTTGCCCTTTTGAAGGAAATGTTTCTCTTTTGTTTTAACTAGTTTTAATAATTTTTTTCTTTTTCCTTGTTTCTCAGCAGTTTTACTATAATGTGAATTGATGTTTTGCAGGTGGAATTTTAAAATAATCCCCAATGACCCTCACCCCTTTGTAATCGTCTCTTCTTCTGTGTGGGTGGGACCTATGTATAGGATATGACAGCACTCCTGAGATCATGCTATGTTGTGTATAAACGGATCCTGCAGATGTAATTGGGGCCCCAGATTAGTCGGCATTGAGTTAATCAAGGATTAGATTATCCCACTTGGGTCTTTTAAAGATGTCGTCTGGGTCTTTGGGGGTTTCCCAGAAGCCATGCTGTGAGCTACTTAGAGGTTCAAGTGGCCTGTAGCAACTTAGAGTGGTCTTCCAACAGTCGCTAGAAAAAAAAAAGGGACCTCAGTCACAAAACCATATGGGATTCAATCCTGTCTGCCATTCTGAAAGAACTGAAAAGAGGTGCCCATGCTACAGATGAGAACCACAGCCCTGGGAGACACCTGGATTGCAATCTTGTGAAAATCGAGCAAAGGACTCAACTGAGCCCTGCCTGGCTTTCAGTTCTACAGAGCTGTGAGATGATACATGTATCAAGTTTTATGCTTTAAATTGGTGGCAATAGAAAGCCAGAACTTGCGTTTTCAAAATTTTGTTTGCAGCTTTTAATTCTTGCAGAGAGGTAATATACCTTTTAAAATTTGTGGATCATGTCTCATTTTTTTTGGAAAATGTCTAGCCAGCATGTCTTCAAATATTACTTCCACTCTGATTTTTTCTCTTTTACCTTTCTTGGTTTCCAAGAACTTGCATGTTAGACATTTACAGAGTACCTAATGCATTTTACATTTCATGTATTTTGTTCCAAAATCATAGATTTTTGTGTCTCAATCAAAAGCTCAAAGCATCCATGAGATTCTGCCACCACCTGAGTGGGATGTACTCTCTAATTTTTGTCTCTTCAGCTCCATGAAATTTTGAAACATCTACTTAGCATTTGAGCATCTTAGCAGGCCCTTTCTGTTTTGTGTCTTGGCTGATTGCTCCATGCATGCTCCATTTAAAAGCTGGTCCAGTGCTTCAGGAGGAAATTGCATGCAGACATTTGATTTGCTTTCCTGTGTTTCCCTTATTTCTGGGATCTTTATTCTTTCAGAGCTGGCTGTTTGATGGTATTGAACTTCAGTTTTATCTTTCCAACTCAGTGAAGGTTCTGTTAAATCTAGGCCATAGTTCTCTCTTTAGACTTCATGCCTCAAAGAGAAAATTGGGAAACGACTATGGAGGAAAAATCTGTACAGAAAAGTACAAATCAACTCATTTTCCTTCCCCTCTGGAGTCTTGACTTTTCTAGTACGTTCATTGATTTCCGATCTTCCAATGCTCTAAAATCGTTCAGTTTTTAATGTTGTTCTCCATAGGAGGGTTCTTCTAATATCAGCTGCCACACCAGATCTCAGCTAGTAGCAGTCAAAACAGTGTAGTAGGCATACTCTAAGTGAATTTTCATTTCTCAAAGAAGCAACACATAATACTCCTTAAATACTGCTTGAGAATTAACAAATGAGAAACATACTGAAGGAAAAGTACTCATCATTAACCTGAAGCGTGTTCATGATTCATGGCCAAAACATGTTCATGGTTCAACAGGCCTCTAAATAGATAGAAAATACAAATACTTTGAAATAACTAAAAAAGCAGATGAAAACCACCATCATTAAAAATGATGAAGAAAGGGGAGCTTCAGTTCAGAAGCTGGGACACAATGCAATATCACCTGACCTCAGGTAATCAATACCGTGTGTAACCTGCCTGCATTTTATAGAACTTTGAGGCACAGATATACCTTTGGGAAAGTTCTCAGTGATACCTCTCAGTTCTGTCACTCATGCCTTGGGGCCAAGCCCTACTTTAGCAAGCAGAATTTCATAAAGGAACTGCAGTAAAAACACATGAGACATGGGGCCGGGCACAGTGGCTCAAGCCTGTAATCCCAGCACTTTGGGAGGCCGAGACGGGCGGATCACGAGGTCAGGAGATCGAGACCATCCTGGCTAACCCGGTGAAACCCCGTCTCTACTAAAAAATACAAAAAACTAGCCAGGCGAAGTGGCGGGCGCCTGTTGTCCCAGTTACTTGGGAGGCTGAGGCAGGAGAATGGCCTGAACCCGGGAGGCGGAGCTTGCAGTGAGCTGAGATCTGGCCACTGCACTCCAGCCTGGGCAACAGAGCGAGACTCTGTCTCAAAAAAAAAAAAAAACACACACACACACACACACGTGGGTTGTGGAAGTCACATGGAAAGGGCTTAGACTATTAGTTTACCCAACACATTCTGTATTGAACAAATCGTTCACATTTTAGTTTCAGTTTTTCCATTTGTGAAGTGAAGGTTGATGTGACAATTAGCATGGAATCCCTGTCAACTGCCTGGTCCATGGTAAAGTATGTCTCTCTCTCTCTCCCTTTAAGCATTGCCTTTTCATATTCAGGGGCTTGTTATATATTGACACCACTCTATTACTTCCTTCTTACATGTATCTGGCTTCAGTAACTTCTTTTTCAGTTTGTGATGTGTGTCTGTGTGTGTGTGTGTGTGTGTGTGTGTGTGTGTGTTGGGGGAAGGATTGGGCTAGAAGGGGATGGATAGTGGGAATTTATGCTGTGGGAAGCTACTCCATCACAATTCTAATGAGTCCAGCAGCCTATTCTCTGAGTGATCCAGGCAGCATTCATTATCCCCGCCAGCCAAGAGGGTCAACATGGCCCTGGAAGCAAAGGAGGAGAAGGTGGCAATTTCTAGCAGAGCAGAAGTGGTGGCAGAAGGATCACCTGTCTGTGGAGACCCTGAAATGATGCAATTACAGGACCAGCATAGGGTGAGATTTCAGGGGCACCCAGGCCAGGCCTTCGGAGGCCCCCTTGTGATGGGGTGATTATGAAGTGCACACGCGTGCAGAGGTTCTGGGGCTGGGCCACGCCAGACATCTATGTGGAGAGACAAAGGAAATAGGATGTTACATTCCAGAGCACGCCAGGGAGAATCATTCAGCTCAGATGTCTGTGGAATCAGAGGAGGGTGGGGGACCAGTGTAGCGGGGACTGGAGCTGGGAGAGAAACAGGCTGATAGGAAGCGTGAGGAGGCATCACAGTCAAGATGGCTAACACTAGGGTGAACAGTCCTGGATGAGTCCAGACAGCAAACTGTAAAATCTCCAAATCTTCAGATTTTCCTGAAGTTGAGTGATGACTGTTGTTCTTGAACAGGAATATGGTTTTTAAATTTTTAAAAATCATTATAAGGGGCTGTGGTCCTGGCTGTTACAGGAAGGCAGAGTGTGACCCGTCAGCTCACCGCCCGCCTCCCGCCTTTGTCTTATGGGGTCAGAGACGTGGTGGGGAAGCCCACTGTGTTTGGGATTCACCGCATAACCAACGGGTGGGTGGCTTGGGACAAATGTCAAGCTGGAGAAAGCTGCCCCCCACAAATTCCTCCCTCACCCCTTTATTTCCTAGGAGCCCGTAGAATGCGTGGCTGGAGAGCGTTCAGAAGGAGTTGTATTTAGACTCCACAAAAGCACGTGACAAAGCCTCGTGACATTTTACTTGAAAAAATTACTTCAGATTGATGTGAGCACATCCATATGGATTTCAAACTGGCAAAGAGACTCCAAGCAAAATGAAGCAGTGGACAAGGATGGTGTTCTGGGGTGGGGGACTCCTGGCAGTGAGTGCTGAAGACGGCGCTCTCTTCTGCCATGGAGCTTCCATTCTGTGCACCTGAGTGTCCTCCGTGCACACGGACCCCAGGATAACGTGGAAGGCCAGAGTGGACCCACCTGGAGGACCGGTCTTCACCATCGCCACTATGTCCCAGGAGGATGCGGGAAGGATCCCGTTGCTGTCTGCCGTGTCCCTTCCTCCAGCATGGTCATTAATCTCCTTTCTCTCTGTGTCAACAGTAACAGAATCAGAGAACCTGACTGAGAGGAGGATCGCCCGAGGTCACATTTCTGTTTTAATCAGCAAGGAATTTATGGAGAGAGGTGCCGTCATTTATACCTGCAGCTATGGGTGCAAAGTCCCTGCAGCTATGAGATGGCTGAGACCACAGTAGGCACCTGCTGTCTACCTGCACAAGGCTGGGCATTGATTCCTGTCCTCTATTCCCTCAGGGATCCAGATCTTTATTGGGCCCCTCTGGATGCTGACAGGGCTTCCTATGTACAGGGGTGATCAGGCATCTTTGACGATGAGCACGGAGATCAGTGAACCTCGTCTCTCCTGCTAGAAGAGCGGGGCAGCCGTGTGGGAAACTGTGCTAATGTGGGAGTCAGGCTGACTCAGATTCAAGTACGGCTGCTTTATTGGCTTTGGCAGCTTTCTTAACCATTCAGGGCTTCCATTTCCTCTTCGGTGTGCCAAGAAAATAATGCATACTTGGTAGGAATGTGATGCAGGTTAAAATACTGCCTTACATCTCCAAGTGCCCTAGACTGAAGGTGGTACCTGGCACATGACCAGAGCAGGTGCTCAGTAAGTGTTTGCTGAACTGAACTGCACTGGTAAAAGCATCCAAAGTGCACCTGGACCCTGATGACACAGTAGTCACGCTGTCTTTGGAGGTAAAGAGCTCCAAGAATCACAACTAAGTTGTGTTTTTTACCTTTGAGATCTTCAAGGTGTGCCTGGCTCTAGGGGAAAATCAACCAGCAGTGGCTTGGAACACAAATACACTGAAAAGTCATCACACTGGGTGTCTGTGAGGAGCCCGGTTCTCTTTGCCATGGCTTAGAAAGGTGGATGGGATAGACACTTTCTTTATTTTTGTGTATGTTTTTTAAGGTGTTTGTTGCCAGAACTGTTAATATCACTGGCATTCTGTGTCAGGCAGAAGGGACAGTCAGACCATGGCCTTCATGGTGCACGGTGAACCTCATGGCTGAGCTGAGATTCCATGCCTGGTGTATCAATTGAAAGTGAGTTTACAAGGCCCAGGGATCCAATTTTACAGGATTATGTTCATGCTTTGCTTCATAATGGAAAACTGCCTTTGTCAGTTAAATAGAGGGTGGAAATGGTTTACGTCTGGCTTTCATGCCACTCTTTCCTCTAGACAGGGAGATGGTTTCAGAGAACACGCATAGCGTGCATCTCAAATACTTCAGAACACAGAGAAAAATAGCCCCATTCTGTGCAGAGGACAGGCAATCACAGTTCCATCTGTTAAGCTTCTGTATCTAGCAGGAACTTTAGATTTATTATCTCATTGAATTAATTTTTTTCAAACCACACCAGGAGTTGGGCGTTGCATCCACCTTACAGAGGAAGGTGTTGAGGAAGCCGTGGAGCTGGGATTTTCACCCAGGTCTCCTAGCTTTGGAGCCTGCGCGCATCCTACTGGGGTTTTGCCTTTTGTGGGATTGAAGTGTGCTCCTTCCATGTTTCTCAGTCTTCAGCCTCACCCTGCTTTAATGTGGGGCTGAGGTCAGTGCTGGTCTTTGAACAGTGTGAAGCTCCAATCATTCCTTGTTTCTTGTTTTTCTTTGAGATTAGGTTGTTTCTGGCCAATTACACAGTACTCATTGCAGACTGCAGAGTACAATTCGAACACCTCGCTGAAGTATCCACAGCGGCCGGCACCACATCTTCCATTTCCCACGGATTATTCACGCGCCACACAGGGGCCTCAGCTGCTCAGTCCACTTAGTGAGGATAGTTCTTCTGCCTAAAAGAAAGAGAAGAAGCAGCAAAAAAAGAGGGCAAGTGGGAACTGCTTTTATTCCCCACTGGGGTGATAAATAAAGGCTTATTCTCCTGATTTAGTTTAAAGAGATGTACATTTAGGCTTACAAAGAGAATAGTTGGTGATAGAGATTTTCTCAAACACACAGGTTGGTCTTACAATCAGAAGATTTTTTTTATTTCGAAATAAATGATGCATTAATGAATCATTTGTATACTCTTGAATCCACCCATTTTCTCCACGCCACAGCTGTCCTCTCAGTCCGGGCTGTTGCCGTCCCTGTTGAGGAGTGCCCAGCCTCTCACCCAACCTCTGGGGTCCAGATGTCCTGTGGAGATAGGGTTCACTTTAGCAGAGACCTACTTTACTGTGCTCCCGTCATGTAGCCTTCCCTGGGTTCCAACCCTGCAGAGCAAATCTCATTCTTGGCCTAATCTCCAGTGCTCTGGGCTGTGCCCACCTCTCCAGCTCCCCTCTCCTCTCTGGGAGCCACACCGTGCCCCAACCACGTGGCGTGATTTATGGGTTTTCAGAGTCCTGTGCTCCCTGTTCTCCAAGGCCTCACACCTGGCTTCCTTGGTGTAGCCCTCTGTCTCCCCTGCCTAGGGCTCCCCCACCCTCCCCGGGGTACCCTCCTCAAGAAGAAAGGCCCCGCTTCTCCAGATACTCCCTGCTTCCCTCACCCAGCCTGCAGGGTTGGGGGTCGGTCCTGTTGGCTTCTGCAGCATCTTATTTTTACCTTGAATTCCTCCCACCATATTGTAAGCACTCATTTTGCTGGACTCCATCTGGGGCAAGAATTGTCTTCTCATCAACTCTAGCACCTACCAGGCTGCTGGGTACATAAAATAGGTTTGCAGGAACTGTTTGTTGAATCAATAATCAGTACTGATGGATTTTTTTGTTGTTGTTGCCATTCTTCATCCCACATCTATTGGGCGACCACCACATGTCAGGCGCCAGGTTACCTGACGCAGCCAACTCAGGAAGCAGCAGTGACAAGAACAAGACTCTGGCAGCTCTGGGCAGAAGGTAGGGAAGCCCCCAGCCCTGGGGTCTCTGTCTTAGGTGGGTTTCAGGTGTGGGGTACTGGGAGCTGGCCAAGGAGCTATTCCTTAAACTCTTAGCTTTGTAAGGGCCTTGAGATGATCTGGTCTGTATTTTTAATAATTGTTTTAGCAGTGGAACCAGTCCTTAAAATATTATCGTACATGAAACTTAATAAAAGGGCTAAAACTCTAGACTATTCTGGTTGAAATTGGGTAAGGGTCTGGGACTCTCACACACTGCATGTCTCTCATCCCAGTTGCCTAAAAGTGGTTTGGAAAAATACAGACCTAGCCTAACAACAGTCTCTAAGACGGGAAATGACTTGTGTAAAACCACACAGCTAGGGGCAGGGAAGGCACTAGGACTTGTACCTGACTACCTTTAATCCAAAGTTCATCTTTTCAATCTTGTATTCCACACTGATTCCTCCTTATAACTATCTATCTATCTATCTATCTGTCTGTCTATCTATCTATCTATCTATCTATCTATCTATCTATCTATCTATCTATCTATCTATGTATCTCTGTGTATCTGTCGATATCTATCAATCGTCTATTATCCATCAGTTATCTACCAATCAATTATCTATCAATCATCTATTATCCACTATCTGTCAATCATCTATCAATGAATTATCAACCATCTACCTACTATTTATAATCTGTCAATCATCAATCAACCAATTAATCATCTATCAGTTACCTATCATTTATTATTGATCATCTATCACCATCCATTCATCATCTATCATCTATCAATTATCTATCAACCATCTATCTATCATCTGTCTACCAATCACATATTATTCTTCTTCATTATCATCATCAGCAGCAGCTGTCTGTTTGGTTTTCATTCTGTGTCACAAAGATAAGCAATTTGAAAACAGGTGTCCTGTATTCATCCATGGGCCATAATTTTCTGTGAACCCTGACCTGGTCTTTGCAGGACTGACCCCTCTAGGAACCATGCTGCTGACCTGCAGTGACCAGCAGTCTGAATGTCCCAAACCTGTTCAGGAGGTAAATGCTACCTTCTGCTTCCCCTTTTCTCATCTGACCTTAGCCTTTGCTGCATCTGAGCCAGGGACTCTTGATGTCCCACTTTCCTTTCCAGTCCTTCCCAGGCACATGCTCCCTAGGCTCCTTCCTCTTCCCTGGACATGGTGTCATAACTGACTTCAGGTTTCCCTTGCATCAACCCCAGTCCCTGAGAACAAAGCCCAATACTAACCTTTTGTGGGTGGCAGCCTTGCCCCGTGTGCCTTAAGACCCTGGGGCTGGGTGGTTTCCCATGCACTTGTTGGCTTCTCCTTCAGTAAGACTCTGGGATGCTGAGCCATGGGCTGCTGTGGAGACTAAGCTTCCATCCACTTTGCAGTGCCTTGAGGGCTGGGTCTGTGGTGTGGGAGCTGGTGAAGGGAAAGGGCTGTGCTCTGCACCATCCTTCTGGTGCACATCCACAGAAGCTCCGTCAGCATCACCACATGGCTCCCATGGTCACCCCAGGCAACTTCGTGTAACTGCAAAGGGTGGCGAAAGTGTGGAGGGCTCTGTGGGTGTGAATTCCTGATGAGTCCTAGAGGTGGAGTGTGTCATTCTCCCCCACCATTCTTGGCCGGAACTTTGACACGTGGCTCCCCTTGAAGACAAGGGGGCTTGAAAGACACATGGCTCCCGTTGAAGACAAGGGGGCTTGAAAATATGGTCGCTGGATGGGCTGCTGTTTTTTCAATAGCAACTTTACATTAGGAAAGGTGAATGGGTAATTGTTAGACAGCCAACAGTCTCTGTGAAACATGGTGCTCATCTGATGTCCAGTGTTTTGTAAACTGTCCCTTTATATATTTTGTGCATTCATTGGTTGTTTTCGGCAGGATAGTAAATCCAGTTCCTATTTGCCCACCTTGGCTAAAGTGGAATTCTCTTACTGGCTTATTCTTCATGCCTCTTTAAAATTTTTATTTTAGTGTTTTCTTTAGAGTCTGTCTGTCTATCTATCTATCTATCTATCTATCTATCTATCTATCTATCTATCTTTCTATCTATCATCTATCATCTATCTATCTCTGTACTTTTAATTAATCATAGTCTCCCATCCAATTATATAATGCCACTCTACTTGTAGTGTAAGATCTTACAATATACTCCTGATTTCTTCTTCCTCTCTTTTATGCTATTGACCTATATTTTTTACATATGTTATAAACTGACAATGCATGGATACTAGGTTTGCTTTGGACAGTCAGTTATCCTTTAGAGCAATTAAAATGAAAAAAATCCTTTTTAAATTTACGTTCACTTCTGCCATTTTCAGTTGTCTGCAGATCTAAGTTTGCCATTTTCAGATTAAGTTTGCTTGAAGAACTCCCTTTAATATTTCTTACAGATAAAATCTTGTGGCAATTAATTCTCTCAGTTTTTGTCTCAAAAAAGTCCTTTATTTTTCTACCCTTTTGATAGATGTTTTTACATGGTATAGAATTCCAGGTTGACAGTTTTTTCTTTGTGCTCTTAGTACTTTAAAGATTGTAATCTATTGTCTTTTGCTTTGCATAGTTTTTGAACAGAAGTCTATTGTAATTTTTTGTTTGTTTGTTTGTTTTTGTATGCTATGTGTCTTTTTTCTCTGGCTTCCTTCAAAAGCTTTCTTTACCTTTAGCTTTCAGCAGTTTGAATATATGTATGCTTTTTTTTGTCTATTTGTTTTGTTGATATTTATCCCACTGGGATTTCTTTGAGCTCAAGAGTTGTGTATTTTTGGTATGTTTCACTAATTTGGGGAAAACCTTGGCCATTACTTATTGAAATATTTTTTCTTCCACACTGTCCCCCCTTTTTCCATCTGGGATTCCAATTATATCTATACTAGATCATTTTCTATCGCCCCACAACTCTTGCATGCTGTTTCCTGTTTTGTCACTGTTTTATCTTTGTCTTTCAGTCTGGCTGATTGCTATTGACATTCAAGTCACTGGTTCTTTACTGAGATGCCTCAAGACTACTGATGAGCCCATCAGAGATAGAGAATATTTCTGCTCCTGCTTATTGCAGCCTCTCTTCCACTATTTCTAGCATTTATAGTTGACTCTTACATTTTTACATTTTTTTTGAGACAAGATCTCACTCTGTTCCCCAGGCTGCAGTGCAGTGGCACCATCACAGCTCACTACAGCCTTGACTTCCCAAGGCTCAAATGATCCTCCCACTTCAGTCTCCCAAGTAGCTGGACTTAGAGGTGTGTAACACCATGCCGGACTAATTTTTGTATTTTTTGTAGAGATGGGTTCTCACTCTATTGCCAGGCTGGTCCCGGACTCCTGGGCTCAAGCAATCAGCCCAACTCGGCCTCCCAAAGTGTTGAGATTACAGGCGTGGGCCACCACACCTGGCCTGATTCTATCTTAGAGTTTTCATCTCTCTACTGAATTTCCCCATTTCTTTTTGCATATTGCCCACTTTTTACATTAGCACTTTTAACATATTTTTCATAGTTATTTGAAATTTCCATATGATGGTTTCAACACCAGGGTCATATTTGTATCTGGTTCTGTTGTGCACTTTGTCTCTTGATTTGCCTGTGTGTGTTTGCCTTGCTTCTTTGCATAGCTCACAGTTTTTGAACATTTTTCACAGAACAGTAGAGTCTGAGGAAATAGAATTTATACCTGAAAACGAACATACAATTTCCTTTCCGATGCCTGTCGTGTGGGTTGTTGAGTTAATCGAGTCAGTAGTGGCTCTTGCTCTGGATTTTGTTGTTGATAGTGTCACCCCCAGGCTGTCTCAGGCTTCTAGGGGTCCTTTTTGTTTAGGGTGGATTTACTGGGAGACTTTTTTCAATGACTGTGCCACCTTCAGCTTTAGATCTTCCCTTTGCATCTGCACCTCAGAAAGGCACTTCTTTGTCCTCATTCTTCCCTAGTAGTCAACTGCATTTCCTTGTTACTGGGTGCCTCCAGCCTGGTGCTGGGGTGAGGGTGACGGCATTCCTTCCCATGCTGGGTTAGCTTCAGTCTCTGGTAGGCCCCGTGTCCCTGCGTCTCAGGGCTGGGGTCTTCAACCTGATTCTACGTTTCCCCAGCAGTACAGGTGTCTCACACTCTGGGCCTAAGGTATTTTCTGTTCCTCTTTCAGGTGCAGTGGGTCTTCTCTTGCGTTCTGGAGTGGAAAGCTTTAGGTCTTTTTTTCCATGGGCACTTCCTCCCTTTGCCACAATGGCTGTCATTCCTCCTCCTCTGTTACTTGGTGAGCCTAAAAAAAAGAAC
>NW_012104432.1:409663-412296 GCF_000951045.1 Mandrillus leucophaeus | reverse complement strand
GATTACAGGCATGAGCCACTGCGTCCAGCCTGCCTTTATATTTTAAATTACTAGTAGCTCTTTTAGTTCTCTCAGTACTTTCTTTCTGAGCATCCTGTTCTTGCAATACACATGCAGTATCTTCTCTCATAGGTGACTATTAATGGTAATGTCTCCTTCTTAAGTTTCTTTTTTCCACTACAGTCTCTGCTTCCTACGGGTTGCTTTTGCTCCTGTTTGATTGTTCTGGTCACTGGCTTCCTTGTTAGGAGCACTTCTCTGACGTCTAGAATTCCTTGACCATCAGCTCATGATTAAGAGTGATAGGCCAGCAATCAGTTTGGCAGTTCTGAAAGCTTGAGCACAGGTGGTCAACCGTGGGCTTCCCTGCAGAGCCTCTGACGTCAGATTCTCGGTTCTTTCCTCTTTGGTGACTCGGAGTCCCAAGACGAGGTCCTTCCAGTCTCTCATATGGAGAAATATGTTTGGCTGCCTCCTGGAAGCTGAGTGTCTGGTTCCAGAGTATTTCATTTCAGTTTTAAAGGGACTTTATGAATGTCTTTCTGGAATACTATTCCTCTTTCTTTGTGTATTACTCTTTTCCCAAATCTAGGAAAAGTTGTGCCTGTTTAGAATACCTAAATAGACTCGAAAGTTTAATTAAACTCTGCAGGATGGCCTTGTTCCCACTTTCCTATCAACTTCCTAGGAGTGTAAGCATTAGACTTTCATGCCCAGAGCAAAGCCCTTTTATGTGCTTCTCCCTTTCAGCCCCAGTACTGGGTGCAGGCTCACAGTTCCTCCATATTTACGAAGAGAAAAAAGTTATGAAGAGGCCGATTAGCCAAAGCCTCAGCCCTGGGCTCCTGGTGAGTACTGGGCAGAACCTTGCTTTGTTTCTGCATCTATGTTTGTGCCATGCCGCTCAGGATTTTAGACTGTCTTCCAGAGACGGGGAGCTCATCTGCACCCACAACGAGTGATGGCAAATGGTCAGAGGAAAAAGGCAGCCAGAGCTGGGAAGACTTAGGTGGTGGCTCCGTGGTAGGGAGGAGGGGGCATTTCTCCTCCCCATCACCAACTGCAGTCCCCTGGGGCTTGGCATCTTGCCAAGCTGTTGCACACCCATCATTTTGTGAATCCTCCCAATGGCCTGTGAACCAGGAACAATGAATTTTATGACCCCCCACTTAAAAGTTGGGTACACTGAGGCTCAAGAGGAAAGGATTTTCCTAAGGGAGAGTACTTCCATGTGCACAGCAGAGAGCTGACGTCTCAGGGGCTTAACGCTGTAGCCGTTGGTGAGCTCTAGCCTGAGTTCATGAAGTGGGGCTTCGCCAACATCTGGGTATGGGAGGAAACTTGGAATGGGCTTTGTTGGACAGTTAACGAAGAGAAATCCTTGGCGCCTGGTTTGAGAAGTGGAGAAGCTGAGGTAATGGGCGCACGGCTGGCCGGCCTAGGAAGTACAGGGCCCTCAGGTACCATGGGCAGTTCCCACCCTTGGCCGTAAACAGGTGCTTACCGCCTCTGCTGTCTGTGCAACTGATTTCTTCATCATGAAGGTTACAGAGGAGCTTGTTCTCCACTCTGCGTTAACATAACTTCTGGATTAGTAATGCTGAAATAAATAAATTCTCATTGTGAAATACGTGAGAGGGAGGTGGCCAGGCAGGCGGTTGGGAAAGCAGGGCGACCTTGGACAGGAGCACCGTTCGGCTTTGTTCACCCTGTGACTTCCAGCCTTCTGCCAGCAGTCAGGTTCTAGCTGAAGTTTGCCTGCTTTTCCTAGTGTGGCCCGTACGTATCTCCAGGCACACACAGCAGACTTTCCTGGTTGCCCGTGATTGGCCTCTTCATTTGAGTTTCTTTGAAAAACAAACAAACCTGGGTAGGCGCCCCTTACCATTCCAGCAGGGCTGCCTGTGCTAACCTGCTAGAGGATGTGGGGCTGCTGGTGTGCAAAGAGCTTGAGAAATGACCAGACGGTGCTAGGCTCCCAGTGTGGGCTGTCAGCGGCGCCGGCAGGATAATAAATCAACCTGTCTCATGTCAGGGGTCAGCTCGTTTGATGTTTAAAGCATTTGGGCCAATCTAATCAGGCCGGGCATAGCCCATCCGAGCGTGAGCCGCTGCTGCCATGAGGAGGCTGAGCTTGCTCTGAGCCGATGTTCCCTGACCTGACGGCTTTGGGGCCTCGGGACCAGGCAGGTGCAAAGTACAGAGTCTGGAGTTCAGGGACGGGAGCCTCCTGCTAGCCGGGAGAAAACCTTGTATTTGGCAGTGGCGGGGGGCAGTTACCAGTTGTTGAGCGTGAGGGAGACTTAACTTTAATGGTTCATTTGGTAACCCTCTTAGTGCACTTAGGAGCAGGGCCGGCTCTGCGTTTGCGGGGCCCCGTGCACAGTGAAATTGTGGGGCCCCTTGTTCAAAAAGTGAGAGTAAAGTACCTTTGATGGTGATGAAACATAGGCTTTTTCCTTTGTTCCACGGTCTTGCTCTTCACAAGGCAGGTTGCTTTTATTTGATAATTACTGCAGTTCTAAATAAAAAAATAAAAATTTGGATAATCAGCATAAATTTTACCTTTCATCTTCATACTGTGCAATGTTAGTTTTAAATGTAAATATGAGGATTAAACTTGCACAAAGAAT
>NW_012104432.1:404305-409613 GCF_000951045.1 Mandrillus leucophaeus | reverse complement strand
GCTTGCTCTGAGCCGATGTTCCCTGACCTGACGGCTTTGGGGCCTCGGGACCAGGCAGGTGCAAAGTACAGAGTCTGGAGTTCAGGGACGGGAGCCTCCTGCTAGCGTGTGTCAGCCGGGAGAAAACCTTGTATTTGGCAGTGGCGGGGGGCAGTTACCAGTTGTTGAGCGTGAGGGAGACTTAACTTTAATGGTTCATTTGGTAACCCTCTTAGTGCACTTAGGAGCAGGGCCGGCTCTGCGTTTGCGGGGCCCCATGCACAGTGAAATTGTGGGGCCCCTTGTTCAAAAAGTGAGAGTAAAGTACCTTTGATGGTGATGAAACATAGGCTTTTTCCTTTGTTTCACGGTCTTGCTCTTCACAAGGCAGGTTGCTTTTATTTGATAATTACTGCAGTTCTAAATAAAAAAATAAAAATTTGGATAATCAGCATAAATTTTACCTTTCATCTTCATACTGTGCAATGTTAGTTTTAAATGTAAATATGGGGATTTAACTTGCACAAAGAATCATATAGTGACACGATTCGTATTTCATGGCTTGTCTCTGGTGGGTGCCATGGAGAGACCAATCCGCAGTGAGCCAGGGAGGTTGAAGGAGGGAGGGTCTCCCAGGCACAGAGCCAGTGAGGAGCGCTGCCCAGGCAC
Source organism: Mandrillus leucophaeus (assembly GCF_000951045.1). Lineage (NCBI taxonomy): Eukaryota > Metazoa > Chordata > Mammalia > Primates > Cercopithecidae > Mandrillus > Mandrillus leucophaeus. The sequence goes on along the minus strand of NW_012104432.1, from coordinate 408,965 downwards.
CGGCATCCTTGTGAACCCTGACGAGTATCCAAGGCCTTCTCGACCCCTATGTCCTGGCAGAGGACAGGCTCTGGGGACCTCTCGACCCCTGTGTCCTGGCAGGGGACAGGTTCAGGGGAATTTGAGCCAAACATTTCCCCTCCACAGCCCACAGCCCCAACCAGAGCAGACAGGTGGCCACGGGATCTTTACACCTTCTTGGGGAAACAGACTCAGGACATGGTCAGGAGTGACAGCAGGCACCACCCTGCCCAATGCCACCCACCCACGCTGGGATGTGGGCCCTCCGTGCTGAGGCCCCCAGGCAGAGGTTCCCCGAGGCTTGGCTGACAGCAGGTGGGAGAGCAGGGGCAGGGCAGCCAGGCAAGGATGGTTGGGGCTTCGGAGCTGGTGGTCCAGACCTCACCCCAGGGAGGCGTGTGGTGGGACCTCGGGTGGCTGAGCCTCCATTGTCTTGTTGATTTCTCTCTTGGAACACAAGTGCAGAGACAACGTCAATAAACATTCGCGATGATGACAGCAGAACTGTTGGCCTTCTGAGCAGGTGGTGGGGCCTGCAGAGGTTGTCCCCATGCAGCCAGCCCTGCGGAGGAGGCACCTGACTTCCAAAGTCAAAAGCAAGTTGCCATTTGTGGTAGGTTCTCAACCAAGTTGGAGAGAAACAGCTGAGAGAATCCAACACTCAACTGAAAGGCAGCGAAACATTCAGAGCTTAGGAGTAGGGGTGCTCAAGGAGGTGCTGTGTGTGTGTTTTGTTTTTTTTTTCTTTTTCTTTGTGGGGATTAGGAGGGAAGAGAATATTATCAGCATTTAGAGACTATTTAAAAAATACGCACCCCAGGAAGGAGGAGGAAGAGCCCCAAGTATGGGTGTGTGAGGAGAGATGGAAGGAAATGGTTCCAGGAGCCGGTCTGCTGGCTCCAGGACTGAGTGGGAGAAGGTGTGGAGCTGAACGCTGAGCTGTCTCAGAGCCGTGAGGAAGCATGGGACCGGGACACCTACCTCTGACAGCCCTGGAATTCCTCCATCAGCCTATCCGTATGACACACACACGCCATTAACTTCTTTGTGCCTCAGTTTCCTTTTTTGGGATCTCAAGAAAATGTGGATTTAAGACAGTGACAAAAAACAATGCTGCCACCGCTCTAACACCGTATGGCTGCCTCTGTCTTGGGGGCAGGGGGTGTGTCCTCCTAGGAATCGGGGCAGGAGAGGAGTCTGCAGATGGCAGCTTCCTGCCTGTAGAACCTGGAGCGGGAGAAGCCTGTGTCTAAACGTGGGCGATGTGGACGAAGAGACCTGGAAGACATGATTGTGGTGTTTCGCTTGGAGAAAGGCATGGTCTGGAAGAAAAGAGTGTAGTAAAGAGTCTATATTTGAGTTTCCCGGATCTAGGAAGCTGCTGAGGGAAGGGAAGAGGTGAGAGTAATGGAGTTTCCTGCAGAAGGAGCTAGGCAGCCCCCACAGCTCCCAGGGGTGGGACACAGGGGACGGGGCAGGTCTATGGCCAGCAGCATGGACTGCCTGCCCCAAAAGCTTCTTATCCTCCTTTCTCCACTGCAAAGGTCTGAACGCCTTGTTGCTCTTTTCAAGCGGCCTTGGCCCTAGAGGCCAATTCTGCACAATAAGATGAGGGGAGAAAATCCCTGTGACCAAGGAGACAATTTTTCCTGAATAAAAATGCAAAGCCTGGAAAGCAGAGTGCGTTGGTGCCGTCAGCCTGGTCTCTAGCCTGATGCCTGTAGGAGCCGTGGCCCTTGGGGACCACACTGCGGAACCTGCCCTGAAGCAGCCAAGAGGGGAGGGCCGTCTGATCTATCAGGGTGTCCTGGCAGTCCTCCAGGCCTGAAAGGCCTTCCTTGGACTTCTTGTCTGAGGAGGAAAGTCACTCCTTCCTCGTTTAGGCTGCGAGCCATCAGGTTTCCCGTTGCTGGCGCCTGGGCTTGCTTGCAGCAGGCAGCGGTCGAATCCCTGGCTCTTCCCACAGCACCAGCCATCCCGGATGCTGAGAGGGCCAAGTGAGGGGCTGTGATTTGCATGTGGACGAATCAGAGGAGACCCCAGGAGGTGGGTGGGGGAGGCGGGGCCTTCTGCAAAGGTGAGATGTGGAGCTGAGAGGCCTTCAAGAAGTCCATGGTTACTGAGAGGGGCCTGGGGCAGAGGGCAGATGCTAAATTCTCACCCACATCAGATGGAGTCTGGACATTTAGAATATAGCAAGGAAGGTGGTCCTGGGAGGTGGGGAGGGACTAGAGACCATCGGACTGACAGGGTCTCATGGAGATGGGAAAGTGAGTGAGGATGCATCCCAGGAGGTAACTCACTGGGGACAAGACGGTTTGTGGCGTGAACATGCACGAGAAAGAGAAATGAATTCAGTCATGGGCATCAGACACAAAAGGTGCTGGGCACAGTGGCTCACACCTGTAATCCCAGCACTTTGGGAGGCTGAGGTGGGTGGATCACTTGAGGTCAGGAGTTCAAGACCAGCCTTGCCAACATGGTGAAACTGTCTCTACTAAAAATACAAAAAATTAGCTGGGTGTGGTGGTGCACGCCTGTAGTCCCAGCTACTCAGGAGGCTGAGGCACAAGAATCACTTGAACCAGGAGGTGGAGGTTGCAGTGAGCCGAGGTCACGTTACTGCACTCCAGCCCGTGTGACAGAATGAGATTCTGTTTCAAAAAAAGGGAGGTGGCTCTGGGTGGTGGCCCCTATTCTGGACCCTGAGAGGGGAACAGACTCTGAGAGGGCCAGGCTGGGTGCCATCGTCCTTCGTGGCTGTGTTGGGTCCAGGTATTCAGATGCCTGTTCTTGCTACACTCTCCTGGCCATAGCTTTTCGTTTTGTTTTATTTTTTCATAAAAATGTTTCCAAGGTGCTGGTACTTCCATGAGACCTTGGCCCAGTCCTGATGCCTCAGAGATCATTCCTTCTGGTGTGTAAATCCCAAAGCCCGTGACTGCACAGGCTGTGGGGAAACACTGTCCATCTCCAGGAGGAGTGATGAGTGTGCACCCCCTGAACACGTCATCGCCTTGAGTGTGCACCCTCTGAACCCATCATCGTAAGCATGCACCCCCTGAACCCGTCATCGCCTTGAGTGTGCACCCCCTGAACTCGTCATCACCTTGAGCATGCACCCCCTGAACCCGTCGCCTTGCATGTGCACCCCCTGAACCCGTCATCACCATAAGCGTGCACCCCGAACCCATCATCACCTTGAGCATGTACCCCCTGAACCCGTCATTGCCTTGAGCGTGCACTCCCTGAACCCGTCAGCTCCTTGAATGTGCAACCCTTGAACCCATCATCACCTTACAATTTCGGGGACAAGGGAGGAAGGGAACGTGAGAGGCAGGACCCTTGTGGGGAACCAGCTCAGCACAGGAGCAGGTTCGAGGCTTTGAAGCCTGGGGTCTCGGGAAGCCAGCCCTGCCTAACTGACCGGCCCAAGTCTAAGTCCTACAGTGATCCCTGTGCAGATTTGTTTCCTCAGGGCATGTCCAGAAGTGCCCAGGAGGGAAAGGCCAGTGCCTGTCTGCGTGGCCCCATCACAGCCCGGAACCCCGGGACCTGGGCCAGGTTAGTGTGAAAGAAGCGTTTTCCCTTTCCCAGTCCCCAGGTGGGAGTTCTGCGACATTAGTGCCTTGCCCTGGTGTGAGTAGGGGTTTACATCTGCTGTGACTTGAGAACCAGCTCCCTGTCCAGGAACTTACTCCTCTCTCTCCTTCATGAGATGCACATTTGATTCTACTCCTCTGGGAGCAAGTCGAGTGGTGGCAGGAGCAGCTCAGAAAGCCTCTTGTGCGGCCAGAGAAGGACCAGTGCTGCGGATGGTGCCCGTGAGGGAGGAGCAGAGCCTTCGCCTCCTCACGCTAGCTCAGACCTCCCAGAAGTCCTGCCTGTCCCTTGCCCAGAGCTTGGGAGCAGCTAAACCGGTGCAGATGTTTAGGCAGAGTGAGGTGGGATGGGAGGGGGCCAGGAAACGGTTTTATTTTTGACCGTCATGGTCTTTAAGCATGACACGGTCATGAGGAAGAGGAGATGTAATTTGTTGAGTGAACTTTTCTGAATGACCACCTAAGCCAGGTGTGTGGGAAACAACTGTGAGGTGCACATCTTCGTCACCGTTGGCGACAGGCGGCCTAACCTTGGCAGTGGTGTCCCCTGGATCAGCAGGCCGTGTTGGCCACACCTTCTGCGGAGCCCTGTGTGCAGAGACTTGGATGGCCTTGAACGGGGCCAGGCCTCCACTGCCTCTTCGGGGCACCCTTGAGGCCACCTCATGTCTCAGGGCCTCGGTTTTCTTACTCCTAAACCGACCTGCTTGGGTAAGAATTTTTCAGTTACCTTTGGCTCCAGCATTTCACAGTTCTCAGTTTAACAGGGCAGGGAACCTATCAGTGAATGGGTGTGAGTTAAATGCTAGAAGTCCAGTTGACCCTTAGACAACACAGATTGGAACTGGGCAGGTCCATTTGTACGTGGATTTTTTTTCCGCTTCTGCTACCCCAGAGACAGCAAGACCAACCCCTCCTCTGCCTCCTCCTCAGCCTACTCAATGGGGATGAAAACCTTTATGATGATTCACTTCCACTTAATGAATAGCAAATGCATTTTCTCTTTCTTATGATTTTCTTAAAAATATTTTCTTCTT
>NW_012104432.1:392885-401990 GCF_000951045.1 Mandrillus leucophaeus | reverse complement strand
GGTGGCTTGGGAGCATGGTGAATGGTGGGGGTCTCAGAAGAGACATCCCCTCGAGGCCTGTGGACACCAGCTGGGTTGGTTTCTGCCAGTGGGGGTGATGCTGGGGGGGATCCGTCTGTAGCAAACGGAGCCCTCACAGGATTGCCTGATTCATAAGAATCGTCTGTAGCTTTGCCAAGATAAAAAGTAAAGCCCTTGTGTGCAGTTGCGTTTCTCCTCCCTAGTGTTATCTACGGTGCTAACCACTTTCCTCCCTTTGGCATGTTGCTTCGTTCCACCAGTTTTCTGGGTGTTGTGGAAAATGTGGGGGATTTCTGGATAAACGTGGTGCGATTCGTAGCGTTGGGACTTGGGCCTTGCTGTCTGAAGCTGCTCCATGGGCGGGAATTTCCACCCCCATGTGCAGGCGGGAAATCGAGTCAGGGAAATGAGGCCTCTCTCCAGGCAGCCAGGGTCGAACTTCAGGGGCTTGAGGAATTGGTGCTTCTGTTCCCTGACCACACTCTGTCACTCTTTCTTTCGGATGATCACATGTGTAATTGCCTGAGTTTTGTGCCCTGGAATGATAGCAGTGAAGGTAAAACTCGAGTTCCGGCCTTTGCCTGCTGCATAATTTTTGTGAGGCTGCGCCATGGACACTCTCAGTTCTGACTTCAAAGGTCTCTGTAGACAGCTGCATAGAAAGTTGGAAGTCATTGTCCCCCTATAGCAGGATTTTCCTGCCCAAACAGCCACGCACGCCCCTCTTTCTCATTCCTTCTCCCCTCCCACCTCTAACCCACCCACCTGTGCTGAGTGGCAGGCACAGAACAGGCCCTCCTGGGTGGTTGGTGAGACACACAGTGAAATGCTGCTGGTTACTGTTCCCACAGCGATGCCATGGGCAGGAGCGCCACTGACCAGGAAAACTGGGCCTCCTAAGCTCTGGGGTGAGGAGGGGCGTGCCACTCCTGTCACTGCTGGGCAAACAGAAATGCTTCATTTGGGGAGCCCCCTGGTTATCCTAGGAAAGCACCAGAGACCAGGGAGACGCTGGATGCAGTATGACTTTCAATAAAAATAAAAATAGTCAAAATTGTATTTATGACTTCATTGGCATAAAGAGAAACATTCCTATGATACATTAAAATACTTTCTTCAACCTAATAATCTTTTTTAGTCTTCTGAGTTAGTAAGTACCATGGTCCTAAGCCCTGGACTTACTGTGCTGGATGATGAGTCAGCCCTGGCTGGTCCGGACCCTGGGGAAATAGTCCAAATAAATGAGAAATGGACAAGTGGCTTTTAATAACTTACCCATTTCCCATAATAAAAACAACAGTGTTCATAACAAAAGAGTAATGTTGCTATATCGAGGAATAAATTACCTTGTCTGCCAGTAGGACTGATGGTGCTTTGCCAGGACATTTTTCCCATGTTTAAAGTAGAAATGGTTGGTGGTGAGTTGTATGGTGCCATCTTGATATTCATTAACACTAAATGGCATCTCTATCTTCCTGACCTCAACACGTATCCCAGTGAGAGAAACAGACTGCCTTGATTATCCACTGAATTCCAAAAAGCGTTCATCGGAGGCTCACTTGGTGTTTTCAGTGAGAAGTTTCTTCGGAAGAAGCCTTGTGTGTGGTTTCTCACTCTGTGTGTGCAGCAGAGGTCTGGATTCAAGTGCCGGGCAGCCCAGGCCATTTGTCATGGACTAGTGACCTTTGGCAAGCTCTTCACCCCCCGGCCCTGGTGTCTTAGGAATACGTAAAATGTACGGTGTTCATGGCTCTGATACTGCAGTGGGTCTTGTCAGAAGTAAAAGTGACCACGAGATAACACACAAGCATCTGCTTTGTAAAGAATACAGTGTGTCTGATGTTATCACGACATGATAATGTAGTAGCCACTTAGTAGGTAACTTGTCTGAACCTCTGAATACCAGGCTGGTTCACAGAAATATAGGAATGAAAGACCACTGGAATAGGTCTGCACACAACTAAATGGTAGGCAAGCTGACAGTGTAAAGGAAAGGGAAAGTGTGTTCCCTCCTGGGCCTGTGCTTCGTGGCTCTACGCTGAGTTCAGGTTGGGAGCATTAGAAGCAAATCTACATCCCCTATACTGAGAAAAACAACAACCTCATGGCGAGAGGGAAGGTGCTCAGTAAACTTCAGTTTGCTGACAGTCTGGCATTTGTGTTGGACCAGCTGCCCTGGCTCACATCAGAAACCCATGACCTCCCTCAGGAAGATGGGAAGACCCAAGGGGATTTGTCACTTAGTGCAGTGTCAGAACTTGCCTGATGGGGCACACTTAGACTTTAACGCCTGTGGCACCTTCTGCAGTTGTGGGTGTGAGGGAGGATGGAAGGAGAGAAGAATTCTTTGAGGGATTGTGTTTAACGGTGTAAGAAAGCATTTTAATGATTAGAAGGTTGCTTTCAGAACTCAAAGAACCATCTGAGCCCATTGAAAACTCTAGCCCACTCTGGCAAGAGCCTTTCTGACACAGGGGTGAAAAAAGGAAAAAAAAAGGCTAAGAAGCACTTGTGAAGGTCATGGACTCACTAAAAGACTGAGACCTCATCTTAGGGTCACAGAAAGCTTCTCCTGAGACCTTATGATGATATCAACAAGGCTTCTGTGTAATAACAGGAGATTACATTGAAAAGAACTGTTGCCTCAGATCTTATCTAAGAAGGAGACTCTAGGGAAACCTACAGACAACAGCAAAGGCAAAAACAAGGACATTAGAGAAAAATTTAGCCTCTGAAACCGCAGCTGTATTAGAATCAACACAGCCCAACTCCTTGACAAATAAACATAAAACTTCACACTGAAGGTAAGATACAATTTATGTCAGGTTTATTTACCTGATGTATGATGTCCACTTCTAAGAAAAAAAATACAAGGCATGCTAAAAGGCAAAAATCACAGTTTCAAGAGAAAAATCAACCACCAGAACCAGACTCAAATATGGCAGAGATTTGGGAATTATCAGACTTGGAATTTAAAACATCTAAAATAAATATTTGAATGACTCTAATGGGTAAAGTAGACAGCATGCAAGAACGGATGGGTAATGTAAGCAGAGATGGAAGCTTTAAGAAAGAATCAAAAGGGATTACTAGAAATCAAATACTCTGTAACAGAAATGAAGAATGTCTTTATGGGCTCATCATGGACTAGACTCAGTTGAGGAAAGAATCAGTGACCTTGAAGATATGTCACTAGAACCTTCCTAAAATGAAAAGCAAAAAGAAAGAAAACATGAAAAAAAAAAAAAAAACCAGAAAAAAATATCAAATAGTTATGGGACAATTACAAAAGGTGTGTGGTTTAGTCCATTCTCATGCTGCTATAAGGGTATACCCGGGACTGGGCAATTTATAAAGGAAACCAAGTTTAATTGACTCACAGTTCCTCATGGCTGGGGAGGCCTCAGAAAACTTACAATCGTGGTGGAAGGAGAAGCAAACATGTCCTTCTTCATATGGTGGCAGCAGGGAGAAGTGGAGTGTGAATTGGGGGAAAGCCCCTTATAAAACCATCAGATCTCAGGAGAACTCAATTGCTATCATGAGAACAGCAGCATGGGGGTAACTGCCCCCATGATTCTACTACTTCCCACTGGGTTTCTCTCATGACATGTGGAGATTATGGGAACTACAATTCAAGATGAGATTTGAGTGGGGACACAGCCAAACCGTATCAGTGTTACATGTGTAAACTGGGGATATCAGCAGGTTAAAAAGAGAAACAGGAGAAATATTTGAAGTAATATTGGCTAAGAATTTTCCAAAATTAATGGTAGACATCAAACCACAATCGAGGAAGCCTACAGAGAAGCCAGGGTAAACACTATATCAGACTTCTCTTTAGAAACATAGTTTCTAAATGCAAGCAAGAAGAGTGTGGGTAACATATTTAAAGAGCTGAAAGAAAAACATACCAACCTCAATTCTGTGTGCAGTGAAATTATCCTTCAAAAGTGAAGTAGAAATAGCTTCTCAGACAAACAGAAATTGAGGGAATTTGTCTCCAGTTGACCTACTTTGTAAGAAATGTTAAAAGAAGTTCTTTAGGGAGGAGGAAAATGATATAGGCCAGAAAGTCAGATATAATAAGAAAGGAGGAGTCTTAAACAGGGAATACATGCAGGTAAAAATAAATAATTAAAAAAAATCTTAATTGATTTAACTGATAACAGTTTTGTCAAAATAATAATATCAATAATATATTGCTTATAACTTATAGACAGTGAATTGAGTATCACTGAAATAATAAATGAAGAAGGGAAGAATCAGGAGTGCTCTGTTGTAAGACACCTACACTACTCATCAGTAGAGTTATTTGAAAGCGGGATTATATTAGTTGTAAATGTACACTGTAAACTTTAGGGCAATCGCTGAAAAAAATTTAGAAAGAAGTGTAATTAATAGAAAAGTGAAATCATAACATACTAAAAACAGAGAAGATGAAAAAACAACAAAGAACAGTATAACAAATAGCAAACTGTTTCAAATATAGTAGATACTAATCCAACTTTATCAATAACCACCTTAAATGTGAATAGTTTATACCAATTAAAAGCAGATACTGACTGAACTATACATTCAATACAGGAAACTTACTTTAAATATAAAAAACACAGATAGATTAAAAGTAAGGACATGGAGAAAGATATATCATGCCAACACTAATCAAAAGAAAGCTGGAGTAACTACTTTAATTCCAACCAAAGTAGACCACAGAGCAAGGAACACTATCAGAGTTGAAGAGAGGCATTGTATAATGATAAAGAGGCAATTCTCCAAGAAGACATAACAATCTTTAATATATATGCCCCTAAAGACAGAGCATCAAAATACATGAGGGTAAAACTTATAGAACTGCAAGGAGAAATAAGTAAATCCATTATCATAGTTGGAGACTTCAACACCCTTCTATTAGAAATGGACAGATCCAGGAGGCAGAAAATCAGAAAGGAGATAGTTGAACTGAAACAGCTCCATCAATTGATATTGATAGAATAAAATTGATATTTATAGAATATTTCATCCAACAACAGCAGAGTACAAGTTCTTTTCAGGTTCTCATGGAAGGTTCACCAAGATAGACCACATTCTGGGCCATAAGATGTATCTTCACAAATTAAAAAAAAAAAAATAGAAATTATGTGAAGTATGCTTTCAGACTACAGTGAAACTAAACAAAACAAAATCAATAACAGCTAGATAGCTAGAACATCCCCAAATATTTGGAAATTTAAAAATGCGCTTCTAAATAGCATATGAGGCAAAGAAGAAGTCACAAAAGAAATTTAAAAATATTTTGAACTAGATGAAAATGAGAATACAATTTATCAAAATGAGTGGAATGCAGTGAAAACAGTGTGTAGAGGAAAATTTATACCATTGAATGTACATATTAAAAAATAAAGATCTAAACTCAATAATCTAAGCTTTCACCTTATGAAATTAGAAAAAAAGCAAACTAAATTTAAAGTAAGCAGACGAAACAGGCATAATAAAAATCAGAGCAGAAATACTTAAGTCCTCGCTAATACCATTGCGACTTCAAGTGAAACAACATATGATGAAAACATTTTTTTTCCTCATCAAACTTTGTAACAAAATGATGTTGAATGAAATGGTATCAGTCCAGTACACGACTTTGCTGAGAGTTGCAGTTTCTGAGAACTAACCAATGACATAAAATGAGACCTTCCTATAAAAGAAACTGAAAACAGGAGAATAATAGACAAAAATCAACAAAACCAAAAGCTAGTTCTTTGAAAAGCTAATACAGTTGGTGAAGCTATAGTCAGGCTAACTTGCAGAGAGAGAGAGAGAGAGAGAGAGAGAGAGAGAGGATACAAACTGCTAATATCAGAAATGAAGGCAAAGCCATCACTGTTGATCCCATGGACATTATAAGGGTAACAGAGGACTATTACAAGCAACTTTATGCCACAAATTGGATAACCTAGATGAAATGGATCAACTACTTAAATGGCACAATCTGCCAAACGCACACCAAAAGAAATAGGCAATCTGAATAGGCCTACATCTACTAAATAAATTGAATCAATAATTAATAACCTTTCAAAACAGAAAGCACTAGGCCCAGATGGGTTCACTTGTGAGTTCTACCAAATATTTGAGGAAGAAATACCTATTCTCTACAATATTGAAGCAGAGAGCACTTCATAACCCATTATATGAGTCAAGCATTACTCTAGTATCTAAACCAGACACAGTCATTACAAGAAAGGAAAACCAACTCGTATCTCTCATGAACATAGATGCAAAAAATCCCCAACAAAATATTAGCATATTTAGTCTAACAATGTAAAAAAAATTATATATCATGACCAAGTGGGATTTGTTTCAGGTATGCAAGGCTGATTTAACATTCAAAAATTAATGAATGTAATACATCACATCAACAGGCTAAAGAGGAAAAATTGTATGATCATATCAACAGATGTAAAAACATCATTTGACCAAACTAGGGATAGAGGATGCACTCATTTTCTAGGGCTGCTCTAACAGTTCCACAGACTGGGTGGCTTGAACCACAGAAATTCATTTTCTTACAATTCTGAAGTTCAGAAGTCTGAGATGATAGGGCTGATTTTATTTTTCTGAGGCCTTGCTCCCTGGCTTGATGGCAGATGACTGGGCCGTCTTCTTCCTGTGTCTTCACACGGGCTTCCCTCTGTACATGTCTGTGTCCAAATTTACTCTCCTTATATTGGATTAGGGCCCACCGTAATGACCTCACTTTAACTTAATTGCCTTTTAAAAGAGCCTATCACCAAATATGGTCACATTCTAAAATACTGGATGTTAGGACTTCAACATATGAATCTAAAGAGATGACATAATTCAGTCTGTAACAGAAGGAAACTTCCTCAACCTCAAAGAACAAAAGAACGTCTATAAAAACCAACCGACAAAATCAACTACAACTTCTCTGATGAAAGAGATCAAAGAAGAGCTAAATAAATAAAATTGATGTTAATGTACAAAACGACTAAACGTTAGAATGTCAGTTTTCCCCAGCATGGTCCATAGATTCAATGCAATCCCAATCACTTTGTTGAAATCAACAAATTGGTTTTAAATTTTATTTATTTATTTAGAGATAGGGTCTTGCTCTGTTGCCCAGGCTGGAGTGCAGTGGCACGATTGTAGCTCATTGTAACCTTGAACTCCTGGGTCCAAGCAATCCTCCTGCCTCAGCCTCTCCAGTAGCTAGGACTACAGGCACATGCAACCATACCCAGATAATTATTATTATTTTTTGTAGAGATAGGATCTTGCTATGCTGCCCAGGCTCGTCTGGAACTCCTGGCCTCAAGCAATCCCCCTGCTTTGGTTGCCCAAAGTGCTGGGAATTATAGGGATAAGCCACCGTAAAAACCTTCCATACAGATTTTAAAAACTTGTCCTGGTTTTAAAATCTGTATGGAAAGGCAAAAGATCCAGAATAGCCAATACAATATTAAAGAAGAATAAAGGTGGAAGGAAGACTGACACTACCTGACTTTAAGACTTACTATTAAGCTAAGCAATTCAGAACATGTAGTGTTGCAAATGAATGGACAAATACATCGATAGAACAGAACAGACAGCCCAGAAATAGGCCTGCACACATACAGAGTCAACAAAGCAGCAAAGGCAATTCAGTGGTGAAATTATAGTTTTATCAACAAATGGTGCTGGAAAAAAGGGACATTTGCATGCAAAGAAACAAACAAAAACAAATACATGAATCTAGACAGAGACCTTGGAGCTCTCAGAACAATTAAGTCATGAGGGATCACAGGCCTACAGGTAAATTACAAAACTAAAATAATTTCTAGAAAATAAAATAGAAGAAAATCTAGGTAAAATTAGGTTTGATGATGAGTTTTAGATGTAACACCTAAACCATCATCCATTAAAGAAAAAGGTTAGACTTTGTTAAAATTAAAACTTCTGCTCCATGAAAGACAGTGTTAGGAGAATGAAAAGACAAACCACAGACTAGGAGACAATATTTGTAAAAGACATATTTCTAATGTCTTTTTGGACTTGTATTCAAAATATACAAAAAAAACCCCTCATAAGAGAACAACATAATTAAAAATTTGGCAAAAAATCTGAACACGCATCTGATCAAAGATTTATAGATGGCAGATATGCATATGAAAGACACTGAACATCATATGCCATTAGGGAATTGTAAATTTTAAAACAATATGACACCATTATACACCTATTAGAATGGCTAAAATCCAAAACGCTGACAATACCAAGTGCTGACAAGGGTATGGAGCAGCGGTGACCCTCCTTCTTTGCTGGTGGGAGTGGAAAATGGTGCAACCACTTTGGAAGACAGCTTGGCAGTTTCTTACCAAACCAAACATTCTCTTACTAGATGGTTGCTATTTACCAAATGCTTTGAAAACTTACGGCCTCGGAAAATCCTGTACACGGGCGTTCAGAACAGCTTTACCTATACTTACCAAAAATTAAAAGCAAAAATTGAGAGAAGACAAGTCCTTTGATAGGTGAATTGATAAACAAACTGTAGCCCCTCAATACAATGTAATATGATTGAGCGATGAAAAGAAGGGAGCCAGCAGCCATGAAAAGACAGGGAGGGGCGTCTGACAGCATCGCTAAGTAAAGACAGCCAGCGTGAAAGGGCTAGATGCTGTAGGATTCCAATGGTACAGCATTCCAGAAAAGGCACGACTGTGGAGACGGTGGAAAGCTCAGGGGTTCAGTGTGTAGGGGTGGCGTGTGGAAGGCGATTCTTAGGGCAGCAGAACTATTCTGTATGATTCTGTAGTGGTGGATACATGACATTGTGTATTTGTCAAAATCCATAGACTGCACACAACAAGGAATGAGCCCTGATGCAAGCTCTGGCTGTGGTTAGTATCATGTATCAATACCGGCTCATCAGTGGTAAGGAACTTACCACACTAACGGTAGATGCCAACAATATGGGGGCGTTGGTGTGGGGAGACAGTGTGTAAGGAAACTATCAGTACTTTCAGCTCCATTCTTCTGTTAACCAAAAACTGCTCTAAATAAATACATTTTATTAACTTTAAAAAAAAA
>NW_012104432.1:376210-392065 GCF_000951045.1 Mandrillus leucophaeus | reverse complement strand
TCGGCTCACTGCAAGCTCTGCCTCCTGGGTTCATGCCATTCTCCTGCCTCAGCCTCCAGAGTAGCTGGGACTACAGGCGCCCGCCACCACGCTCAGCTAATTTTTCATATTTTTAGTAGAAACGGGGTTTCCCTGTGTTGACCAGGATGGTCTCAATCTCCTGACCTCATGATCCACCCACCTCGGCCTCCCAAAGTGCTGGGATTACAGGCGTGAGCCACTGCGCCTGGCCTCACCTTCATTTTTACCAACTTACATCCTCTCCAAGTTGTGAAATTTTAAAGAATAGAATGGGTAGACATGCTGATTAAAATTCTTCAACAAAAACTCATTTCAGTCCAGCCAATGGTAGGTGAGCAGCTGCTATTTGCTGAGAACGCTGCTAAGTGCAGAGGACCTCAAAATGAGCAGGAGAAGGTCTGTGTCCTTGCCTTGCCCAGCGCAGTGGGAGACTCATGTAGAATGGTGTGCCCTGCATCCCATGGGGCACGGAGAGGGCCAGCGAGAGGCTTGGCAGAGAAGAGGCTTCAGCTGGGCTTTGGAGGAAGGGCTCAGGCTGCGAGGGTGTTCCAGGCAGCGGGAACAGGGTGGGCCGAGGTGTGGCGTCAAATGCTGCACTGTGTGTGGCTCTGGAGGCTCAGCACGAGGCTGGAAGTGGCCTGTGGCCTGTGGAGCTGGGGACAGGGATTGGCTTTATACAGTGTATAAAAAAGTTGTAGGGTTTCGGAGGTTCGTAAAGTGTTTTAGTAGATAAATGACATGGCCAAAGCTGTGAGTTTTTTTTAACCTTTTGTTTAGAAAATTTCAAACACATACAAAAGAATGGTAAATTGAACCCCCAAGCTCCCACAGCCGGCTTCAACAATCACTAACACACGGCTGACCCCACTATGTTTAGCCCCTTCCTACCTCCCTCCCCACAGGTCATTCTGCAGCAAACTCATCCCTGCCTGTTTTAGAACAACTCCCGATCAGGTAAGGATACTGGCGTAAAAAAGAAAAATAAAACCGCACCACCACGGTCACACCTGACATGAGTAACAATAATTTCTCATCATTATCAGATATCTAGCTCCAGTTGCAAACTTACCTGTATCACAGTTGGTTTGTTTGGATCAGGTACCAAAGAGGTGCAAACATCTGCTTCGATTCTACTCCAGTTTGATCTGGACCTTCCTTCTCTGTCCCAGGGTCTCCCCATCCGATAGGAGACTCAGCTCCCAGCTCTCTTGGTGGTGCTCGGTCGTCATTGGAGCTGAGGAGACCAGGCACCCGTCACCCCCGGACGCCCTCACATGCCTGGCGCGCCGCCTGGGCCAGTGTGGGCTGCTGTCCTTCGTGAGTCCCTGTGCGGCCTCTGCTTTCCTGGCCACTAGTTCCCAACACCAGGGGCGGGCCGGCCTATGGCTCAGCATGCTTGGACATCATGTTAGGGTCTGTGAGGGTACCTTGTTACTACTTTTGTTGAAGATGCTGCCGTCTGAGGGTTTCTAGTTTTGCTATGTAAGTTGCTCTGTTTTAATGGGAACTTATAGACGTTTCAAAAATGGCACAATGACGAACACCTGGCCTCTGCCATTCATATATATGTTTCAGAGGAACCATGAGCAATGCGTCACAGGGACATGAGAGACGCTGCTGGGAGCACTGTGGGGTGAGGTGGTGTGGCTGGTGCAACAGCATCCATGAGGCGATGCTGAGGCTCTGGCCTGGGGTGGGAAGGCGTGAACCCTAAAATACGCAGGATGTAAAATCTCCAGACTTGGCAGTTGCTTCCTTGCTTGATTTTGTCATTTGCTTGATGACATCTTCGTTCAACAAATACTCATTGATCACCTTGCATCACCTCATAGAAGTCAGACATTGGAAATAAATGAGCAAATAAGACAGATTTTGTTTATTTTTATTTGTTGAATACCAATATGTGCTTTCTTGTGTTACAATCATGATTAGTAATAGTACATTATAAGCTAGAGAACATTCTTAATATTTTTAAGAAACAGAGTTAAACATAATTGCAGCTTCCTTCTCTGGAATCCCTTTTCTCCTTGGCTCACCTGACACATATTAATGCTTTCCTTTTCCAATATGACCCTGTCATTGTTTGTTCATGATCACCTCCATTACAGTGAGCTCATTTTGCTTAAGTCCTTTAAAATGATTAATTGATGATGACCCTTGTATTAAAATACCATATTTCTTGATTCTAAGATGCATATTTTTCACCTGTGAGTGTTTCTGAAAGCTGAATGCAGCTTGTAATTGATGGGTGCTTTTAACATAGTCTTTTTTTTTTTTTTCTGAAAAGCTGTTAATAAATAGATGGCGCATCTTATAATTTATGGCATCTGAGAGTCAAGGAAATAGGGTGCTTCTCCGTCATGTTGTAGAATGGGCTGGCTTAGACCTGACCAGCATACTGAATTCCATCTCTAAAATGCCGGCGAAGGACACTTGCAGCAAGAATCCTCACCAAAGCGCCAGCCAGCTTCCTCATTTTATTGCTTTATTTACTGATTCTGGATTGCTTTCTGGGTTCTATTAAAAAATGATTTTTGCCTCATGATGCAGTCCCAGCACCAGATGAACGTGCAGGGGGTGGCTGCCCCTGGCTCCCGTTGAGAGCAGGTTGGCTGCACTAGCCCATATTCAATCACCGATTGGCAAGCCCCGTCTTACCTTACAAGTCTGGTGGATTTTGCATGTGAGTTTTTAGCGTCAAATTTACCACTGGAGGACTGTAGGAAAGATATCTATCTAGCTAACAACTTAAAAGCACACCTCTAAAAATGTGACGTTTTGCCCTGAAAAAGGAACACTCTACTTGTAGATAAAAGAAAGATAATTGATTAAGCTTGCTATTTACACAAGAAAAAAGTGCAGTGAATTTAAAGGGGGGAAAGAGAGGTTTTTAGATTTTTTTCCCTCTAAAATGGATGGCTCTTTTTTCCTTAATGGAGATGGAAGCCATTATGAGAGACCCTAACAGGCTCCGGGGTTTAGTCCTACAGTGCTCACTCCGTCTTCCAGATCCTGCCGCCGCCAAGCCCCGCTCTTACTGGGTGGGTGCAGGGCCGGCAGATGCTGCTCTCGGCCATGTGCTGCCTGCCTGCCGGGCCGGGGGTGTCCAGGCCACTCCGGGGGCGTTTAATTCAGGGACTGAGGTTTTTGAAAAATAGATGCTCAGGGATCCAGCCTGGAAACGGCGGGATGGCAGCAGGAAGAATGATAGCATCATTTCTCTCGGCTTGGTCCCCTTTCCCCTTGGATTATGGTGGCCGGCTTACACGCATTTATGGTATTTCTGGAGTACTTGGAAACAAGATTTATTGTACTTTAAGAAAAAAGTAATGAAATGCAAAATCCAGCACAGTCAAAAGACAGTATGTTGGGGGATGCAGGGATGGATGTCGGGGTTTCAGGGCTCCTCTGAAACCTCTTCCACGTGATGATGCATCTGTGAGGCCTGCACCTGCACCCACTGCCGCCCCCTGCCCCGCCCCGGTGCACATGGAGGGGCCTCAGCCGGCCCAGCAGCCTGCCTGAGTCTCTCACGGTGGGATGGTTCAGGGTGACAAATTTGACCACACCAGCACCCAATCCACCTTCCTCTCATCTTCTCCACTGAATTTCTTCTCTGAATTTATTGCCATTGTCTCTGCCCCACTGCCCATCTACTGGCACAGCTGTCAGATTCATTGCCTTAATACCTCTGCTTATGTGATCTTTTTGCTCAGAGATCTTCGATGGCTCCATATTGCCCTTCCAGTTAAGCAAAATCTTCCTCCTTGGGCATTACAGACCCTCCCAAGTGGGGCCCCATGGAAACCTGAGGCTGCATCTCCCACAACTCCCCACACTGACTCATCTTGGTATCCCTAACACCTATCCTGCGTCTGGTAGCAAGTTGAGGTTTATCGAAAGAGAAGGGGAGCATGTTGAAGCTATGTAATGATTAACATGTCCTCTGCATTACAGACAGAGAACAATTTTTGTTTGTTCATGCAGTGTCTTCCTTGGTATGTTGCATTATCAGCTCTCCTTAAAATCCTTCTGATGACGTCTCTTTCATTTGGATATTGCTGGCTCCTGGCTTCTGACTTGACGCAGAATAAGAGCTCAGTGAAAACACGTGGCCCTACCCACTGAACCGACCCATGCTTTCCCACTGGAATTCAGTCCTTTCACATCAGTGGCTTTGCTGACGTTGTTCTCAGTCCCCTCCTGACTATCTGAGCTCTGAAATCCCAGCCCTCCTTCACGGTGCCTTTTACATAAGCTTCTTTATAACTGTATATGCTGTGGGTAGTAAAGCAAGGAGCTTCTTTCCTTGGCTTTTCTCTAGGGGTCTTCATTGGCACCTACTCACCTTCGTCGAGCATGGCGCCATCCTAGCATCACAAGAAGGCTCAGCCCTAGAGGCCGTGGACATCATTTCCAAACAAAGCCAGACTGAATGGCAGACAGCATCCACCTGCTCACCTTCATTTATCAGTGAGAAAACTGGGGTCCTGACAGAGGACGTGAATTGTCCAAAGTTCTGTAACTCAGGCCTCTGAACTCCCACTCTTGGGCTTACTGTTAGAAGAAAGGTGAGTTTGTGTGCAGTGGTGGTCGTTTCTGATACTGACCAGTAAGAGATGACATCTTTCAAAATATTATCCTTATTCCTGTAACACGGAGTAAAATAAATACTCAGTTGTACAGACATAAAACCTAGGTCTCAGAATATCAAGGAACAATTCTACCTAACAATTGCTTAACAGTGTCATCTTGATAGATTTATCTTAATCTTAATAGTATAGCTAATAATAAAATATTGTAAAGTATGCCTTCTCTTTATGAAACAGGATAAAGCATTGCCTTTTATTTATAAATCAGGTAGGTCGCTAAGTTGAAGAAATCTATGACTATGTCTGTTAATGTCAGGAAGCATATTCCAAAGGTAAAAAATGCATGAAAAATTATGTGTGCCTGCCCTGCACACCTGGTTAACTATATACACTCTGATCACAACCAAACACCTAGTTTACTGGATCAGCCACGTGTTGGGGGCGTCTCACACAGGGATGCTCTGGGTGTTCCCTGGACTGGTGTATGTAACATTATAACTTTCAGGTGAAGGATGAGAGCATATAACATTAGATGAAAAGAAAAAAAAAATCACTTAACACTGTGGACCAGACTTGGGGCAAGAACACAAGATCAACTCAGTAGAAAAGGCTTTGAAACTGGGCATGGTGGCTCACACCTATAATCCCAGAACTTTGGGAGCCTGAGGCAGAATGATGGCCTGAGCACAGGAGTTAAAGACCAGCCTGGACAATCATGGCAAGACCCCATCTCCACAAAAAATACAAAAATTAGCTGGGCGTGGTGGAGTTCACTTGTAGTCCCAGCTACCCAGGAGGCTGAGGTGGGAGGATCAGTTGAGCCCTGGAAGGTCGAGGCTGCAGTGAGCTGTGCTCACACCACTGTACTCTAGCCTGGACAACAGAGTGAGACCCTGTCTCAAATAAATAAATAAATAAATAAATAAATTTTAAAAAAGAAAGAAAAAGAAAAGAGAAAAGAAAAAGGCTTTGAAGCTAGAACTTCCCGAATGTAGACTTGAGACAAAGCCCAAGGTGGGGCTTAGGTAAGGGTGATCACAAGTCCTCAGGAAGGCCACTTTGAGACCCAGGTCAGAACATGACATAAACATTTACAT
Source organism: Mandrillus leucophaeus (assembly GCF_000951045.1). NCBI lineage: Eukaryota > Metazoa > Chordata > Mammalia > Primates > Cercopithecidae > Mandrillus > Mandrillus leucophaeus. The sequence goes on along the minus strand of NW_012104432.1, from coordinate 386,355 downwards.
TCAGTTGAACACAGGAATGTGGGTGAACTAGAGTTCTTGTTTACAAAAATAGATGAATAATGTTGCTGTGTTTTTTATTTTTGTTTTCTCCCATCAACTTCTCCATTGGATAAGCAAAAAAACAAGTCATTGAAATAAAAATGACCTTGACTTCACTTGTTTCTGGGACAAAGAAGACAGGGCACCTGAAGTTTTGGATATTTGAAAAAATGTGCTAAAGAAGGCTCAACCCCTGGGAGCCGTGGGAAGATCTGTTTTCCAGGTGTTACCCCAGGGACAATGGCACTCCTTACTCCTCACTGGTCCACTCTGGCTGGGCCAGCATCCATCCTTGCTCCATGACCTTGCATGTATCCTTCCAACAGAACAGGGTCTATTGAAAGGTAGACCTCTTGAGTCCGGTGTCTGTGTCTACTGTGTCATTATTCAGGGCCGATGCATGCCAGGTGAGCAATAAATACAGATGCTTCTCTCATTAATGCTTCTCTATCATTTAATATCTTCCTCACTTTTATTCTGAATCTCAAATTCCCTTGTCTAGTTGCCTTGGCAAGTCATCAAATAAAATCTGTAGACACTTGTTGTTATTAACACCTCATCAGATATATGATTTGCAAATATTTTCTGTCAGTCCACAGGCTACCTTTTCATTACGCTGGTTGTTTCTTTTGCTATGTAGAAGCCTTTTAATCAGATGTCTCATTTGTTTATTTTTGCCTTGGTTGCCTGAGCTTTTGGTGTAATATCCAAAAAATTTATATCAAGGACTTCCACCCTATGTTTTCTTTTAGGAATTTTATGGGTTCAGTTCTTAAATTCAGGACTTTAATCCGTTTTGAGTTAATTCTGTATAGTATAGGATAATAATCCAGTTTTATTCTTTTACATGTGGATATTTAGTTTTCCTAACATAATTTACTGAAGAGACTTTCTCCATTCTATATTTTTGGTGGTCTTGCTTAAAGTTGGTTGACCATATTTTTTTGGGTGTATTTCTGGTATCTCTGTTCTATTCCATTGGTCTGTGTGTCTGTTTTTAATGCCAGTACCATATAGTTTTGATCACTGTAGCTTTGCAGTATAACTTGAAATCACAAGAAATGCACATAACTCAATATAGAAACAAACCAACAAACATAACCCAACTTTAATAAATGAGAAAGGGACCTGAAAATACATTTTTCCAAAGAAGATATATAAATAAATGGCCAATAGGTATATGAAAATGTGTTTAACATCACTAATAACCAGGGAAGTGCAAATCAAAAACATAATGACATGTCACTTCATATCTGTAAGTCCAAAGATAACAGTGTGGATGAGGATGCAGAGAAAAGGGAATACTTGTGCACTGTTGCTGGGAATGTAAATTGGTAGAGCTCTTATGGGAACTAGTATGGAAGATCTTTAAAAAATTAAAAATAGAATTACTATGTGATCCAGCCATCTGTCTGCTGGGTGTATAACTAAAGGAAATGCATTACGTACCTCGTGTTCATTTAATCATTATTTGCAATAGCACTCTCATGTTCATTTAATCATTTGCACTCTCATGTTCATTTAATCATTATTTGCAATAGCCACTATATGAAGACTACCAAATGTCCATCAAAGAATGAATGATTACAGCAATTGTGGTATTTCTGCCATTTGCTACAACATGGATGAAACTGGAAGACACTATGCTAAGTAAAATAAGCCTGACACAGAAAGGCTAATACTGCATGATCTCACTTGTATGCCAAACTGAAAAAATATAAGTGGAATGCATAGAAGCAGAGGGCAGAATCGTGGTTGCCAGGAGCAGGGAGGGGTGGAAGTGGGGAGAGCAGGTGAAAGGTGTGAATTTACAGTTATGCAGCATAAGTAAGTCTAGAGACTCGTTGCGCTGCATGAGAAGTATGGCCAATAAGATTGAATAGTACACTAAAAACTTGCTGAGAAAGTACATTTTAGGTGCTCTCACCAGACACATGCACAGAAAGTAACTATGGAAGGTGATGGATACATAAATTTGTTTGACTGTAGTAATCAGTTTACTAAATGTGTATATATCGAATCGTGTATACTTTAAATCTATGCAATAAAAATGTATTTAAAAACACTTATTGAGCACGCTTTGTGTGTATAGCACTGAGCTGGGTCCTAGAAAACAACAATATACAGTTTAAGACACATTCCCTGTCCTCAAGAAGCTAAAATTTCATAGGGGAGATACAATAAGACGTATCTACAGCTAACATAAGTAGGGATGCTGTTCAACACATGATTTAATACCAGATTAATGGCTCAGGCTGATGACATGGCTCCTCTCTCATTACACTTTGTTTAATAGCTCATTTGCTTGTATCCTGCCCTATCTTCTGTACTCTGAGAGACAGAAACTATGTCTGTATTTAAATTCTGACTTCCAGCAGCTACTCCGAGTTCCAGACACTTGGGGAAGTGGGAAATAGGAAGCATTTATTGAATGAAGGAAGGAAACAATTGGTTCAGGGTAGGGCGCTTGGGAAAGAGCACTAAAAAAACATAGATGAGGGGGTGTTGAAGCTGGCTCTTGAAGGCAGTGAAACTGTGGACGAATATGTAGCCTGCCCATGTCAGTTAACTGGCAGTGAATGGAGTGCCATCTGTCTTCATGAGATGGAAAGAAGACTGGTCGGTCAACTGCAGACTGGACCTGAGCGTAAGACAATGAGGACAAGAAGCTGCCCCCATGCAGGGAACTGCGGCAGCCTCAGCCTCCTTGAGAAAGCTCAGTGTCACATCCTAACCACTAGAGTGCCAGGGATGCTAGGAAGCTCTTGTTTGAGATGTGCACTGGTGACTGGCGTGCATTGCAGAGAAAGTGCAGAGGATAGAATAAACATTTCCTCAATTAATTAATAGCGTGAAAGTTGAGAGGATGAAAATTAACCTAGAGGGTAATGTATGTTTATCTCCTAGTTGGTGGGAATCTTGCCCACCATCAATAATTGCATGTTGGAGTTTCGTGGTGTTGCATGAGGAGTGAATTCAGAAGCTAGAAACTGCTCCTAGGCCCTGCAATGAGCCCAGAAATCCTTCCCATCATTTTGTCTGCCATGCTTCTCTTTCATGACACTGTGCCTCTCATGCAGCTGGAATCAGTGCTTGACATTTTATTTACTCCTGATGCCTGCCTTTTATTTTGCCTTGAAAATTCTCCAATTACTCTTCAAAACCCACCTCTTAGCGACCGTGCTCCCACTCCCATGCCTCCAGGCCTCGATTTCCCCTTGGCTTCTTGTCCTTACCCCGGTGCAGTGCTCAGCCTCACTGCAGGCTCCTGATGAGCTGTGGGGGTTCACCAGTGCCCACACCTGTGTCCGTGCCTGTGCAGGGCTGCTTTTTCAGATGGCCCCCTGCACCCCACCTGCACTTTTATTGCCTGGCTGGCCCAGGTACCAATCTCCACAACCCCTCCCTGACCGCTGCCAGCTCCTGCCTCCCTTTTCCCGGGCCAGGGGCAGTCCTCCTCCCTCCGGGTCCCCACAGCACTCAGAACGTCGGCTTTATAGCATGGCGGGCAGGTGGTTGTTTCTTCTCGGCTATGTCATCATGGCCAATGACCAAGCTCTATGTCGATATCCTAATTGAGGGAAAAATTCAATGATCAAACATACGCATTGGCTTTCTGTTTATCACTCTCTTTATAAATTTAACCATGTATTTTTAAGTCCTATGCCTCATTTATAATTTCCATCATCTTAACTACTTTCTAGTACAAAAGAGTAGAACACATGGCATTCCAGTGCATTACAAAGGATGTGTGTACTTTAATTTGCTGAGGACAATAGCAAAGAAAAATCACCTGATTTTATAAATACATAATTAAAATATAATTTTATGTTTCTTAAGAATATCAATTTAAATTTGGCTATGATAAAATTACTAAGCCTGAATCTTTTTGTGGATATGTGAAGTATAATGACAGGTAAAAATGTTAGTTAGGATACTGTATTTCAGAATTTGCGAATGTTTCTTCAGTCTCGGTCAACACTAGAGAAAGATATTTGTTGGGTGATGGCAGACGTGTAGAGGTGCAGGCAAATACAAAAAACAGGAGGACGTCATAGGGCTGAGGCCTGAGCCGTGTGGCCGGCAGTCCTGCTGCGAGTGCAGACTCCACCTGCCAGTGCTCTAGATGTAGGATTTAGGGGAGCCGCACAACTGGCTGTACCTTGGCTCCCTGTCTGCACAATGGAGGCAGGAATGACAGCAGCCACGGAGCTTTCTTCCCGCGCTGTACAATGTGAGGCTTCTAGACACTAGGGCAGCATCAGGGAGTGGTCCTTACTGGTGAGAGGAGCATGGACACGAACTCCAACAGCATGGAGGGCTGTGGCCACCGCCTGGGGGACAAGCACTGTGCAGACCTCCATGTGGGGCACCTCGCATCGGACGTTATCTAACCACAGCACAGTGCCATGTTCTGGTCCGTAATAACAGAAATGCAATGTATTTTTAGAAGTTTTCCCATTCTAGAGTCACCCAATCATGGGATGGTGACTTTTTCTTTTTTTCAAGACAGTCTTGCTCTGTCACCCAGGCTGGAGCGCAGTGGTGCAATCTTGGTTCACTGCAACCCCCACCTCCCTAGTGAAATGCATTTTTATCATATTTGCATCATTTTAATCATATTTGCATCATTTTAATCATATTTACAACATTGATTTTTTTTTAAGTGCAGCAGAACAGTGCATGCCCTATGATGCCGGCATGACGAGGCCTGACCCTCTAACTCTAGGAATGCAGAACAGCCTGCCTCATGGACCCAGAAAACTCATCCCTGGGGCCAGTTTGAAAGAAAAGAGCAGAAGAGTTGATGTTTGAACTGTCCAGAGGAACCTACAAAACTCGAGACCTCTGTGAAGAATTGGAATTTTTGACCTGAAGAAAAGTAATTTTCCACTCCCACGCTGCCCGCCTCATATCAGACGTGCTCCTCTGAGATGTGTCTGCTGGTCATGGTGTGACCCGTTTACACAAGCCGATCGCGAGAACAGATGTGAATTAAACCTCTTCCTAGACAGTCAATACATCCGACGCTCTTGCCCCGCACTGCGTCTTCCCAGGTGAAGGGTGAAGATGAATTTGCTCTGCGCAGTTTTCTTCATTGAACACTGAGGGCTCCTGGCACCAGCGGGCGAGGAATGTGCACCTTCCTCCCGGGGAGGCCAGTGGCCCCATACAGGAGCGGCTGCAGCTGAGGGGCAAAAAGCCTCCAGGCCATCCCCAGGAAGGGCAGCTTTTGAACTCTCTGCCTCGGGAATCCCTTGAGTTTCATGACCTTCAAGCTGAGCACGAGGCTAGGGACATCTGGGGATTTGCGCTTTAACTGCAAATGCCACGGTTTAATTTTTCAGATCACTCCTAAAAGGGCAGTTTGAAGATTTACTGAGGATGTTTGGTTGGAGACAGGCCCTGGAAACACCAGGCTTTTCCTTGGTGGTGTTTTGTTTTTTGTTTTGTTTTGTTTTGTTTTAGGCAGAGTCTCGCTCTATCACCCAGGCTGGAGTGCAGTGGCGTGATCTCGGCTCACTGCAAACTCCGCCTCCCAGGCTCAAGTGATTCTCCTGCCTCAGCCTCCTGAGTAGCTGGGACTACAGGCACTTGCCACCACGTGCAGCTAATTTTTGTATTTTTAGTAGAGATGGTGTTTCACCATGTTGGCCAGGATGCTCTCAATCTCTTGACCTCGGGATCCGCCTGCCTCGGTCTCCCAAAGTTCTGGGATTACTTGGTGTTTTATTTAAAAGTGCTACTTGGTGCAGACAGGGGTACTGAGATCTTTGTTTTGGTACTGAACTGAGCGCGGTTCCTCTTAGGATATTCAGGGTAAGGATTTTTCGATGCAGCCCTGCTACACGGGCATGGGTGGTTTGGACAAAGGCCTACAATTCTGCTTCAAAGAAACAGATAATTTGCTCTTGATAATGATAAGTACAGAGGCCTTAATGCGTTTGGCTGTTGTCTGAGGTTTATACTCATTACATCATGGGCACTGCCATTGCAGGTCCACATCTTGAATCAAATGCTGGAGGCAGCATGGCTTAGCAAAGCGATCCTGGACTTTGACTTCACGCAGACGAGGTGGAGAGAGTCTCAGCTCAGTCACTTTGTAGGTGTGCAATCTTACGTGACTTATTTAACGCTTGGAGACTTGTTTTTCTCATCTGTAAAACTGGAATAATAATTATCCTGTTAGATTATGAATGACTGACAAGCTGCTATGGTTTGGATATGATTTGTCCCTACCAAACTGTATGTTGAGGCTTGGTCCGAAATGGGGTGGCGTTGGGAGCTGATGCCTTCAGGAGGTGACTAGATGGTTAAGATGGATGCATCTTTCTCCCACGTCTGCGTTAGCTCCTGCGGGAGGGGATTAGTTCCCACGAGATCAGGTAGTTAGTTACAAAGCAAGACTGGCTGTCCTGGTTGGTTCCTCTTTGCACACATCTTTTTCCCCTTCCTCTACTGTAACATGGAACCAGAGCTAAGCAGGTACTTCTTGGACTTCCTGGCCTCCAAAACTGAGCCAAATAAACTTCTTTTCTTTATAAATTACCCAGTCTCAGGTGTTCTATTAGAGCAACACCAAGCGGACTAAGACGCAGGGCTGCACATAGGAAAGTGTCAATGAATGGCAGCTGTTAGCACCGTCTGATTAGAACCTGCAACGTTTCCATCTGCTCGTGACCATTCATTCAGCACTTAGATGGTTGCAGGCACGGACTAGGTGCTGAGGGCAAAAAAACAGCTGCGACAGCATTTTTAAACTCAAAGCGCTTTCTCATGTCAACTTGAAACCTTCGTAGATATGAAGATTCAGGGCCATGAATTTTCAGGTTTTGCACCCTCTTAAACTTATACAAGATGGTGGCGTCTTTTATGCATAGTGAGTTCTTTTTCTTCCATGTAGTCCCTCAGGAGGCGGTGACGAAACCTCAGCGACAGGTATTTTTCATGATATTCTGATTCCTGCAGAGATCGCGTGGCTTCTTGCCCTGGTCTGTGCTGCCCTAGAATCCTTGTCTGGAGTGTGGTGCTCTGTGATTGTTTTTCTGCCTCCCCCAGAGTTGAGGCTCTGGCCAAATGTAACGCAGAGGTGAGACCAGCATGTTGGCTGCCAATCTCCCCACGACATGTCTGCACGGATCCTCTGTCCACCCCAAGGCTGCCGTCCTGGTTCTGAGACTCAGCGTGTCACCCTGTAGATCCTGTAAGAGTCCTCATGGCAGCCTCCTCCAAGCCATCCAGATTGCACTGTGGGGATGAATCTTAACACAGGCTCAGTCGTGGGTCACTCCTGCCCAAACTTTCAGCGGACGGTGGTGGTGCTGCCCCCACCGGACTGGCCTCATTCCTCTCTCGGAGGCGCCATGCTCTCTGCTCCCTCTGACCATACACAGATGGACCTCGTGTATACCTTGTCTGTGTCTCCTCAGCCTTGGCTCAGCGTGGCCTCACTTCCTCCAGTACCCTCAGAACTCTGCCCCAAATGATGGCTTCAAAATTGGCCGTCCTTCAAGACCACGTCCCAGGGGCTGTCCTCCATAAGGAGCCGTTGAACCCCTCCTCTGCACTCTGCACACCCCACACCATGGCCAGCCCCGCAGAGGCACCTCCTTCTTAGGGCCTGAGCGTCTCAAGAGGGGGAACCTCCTCACTATCCCACCTTCCCCTCCTCCTGCCCCTGTCTTGAAGTCTTTGGAGCACTGTGCTTCTCCCAAACAGAAGTGTTCAAGGAAAGTGTGTTGAATTGTGTAGAAACAGACAGAGGGGTGCGAGTCACACTTCGTGTCTGCGGTCAGCTACAGTAGACTCTGTTTCTGCCAATGCCTACTCTATCCCCACCCTGCTGTGATTGCCTGCACGGGGCTTTGGAAGGACCTCCACCTGGAGCCCCGTGAGCCCTTTCATGAAGTGCAGGAGGATGCCACAGGCTGTGGTTTCCTTATGATGTTCTGCTACCCAGGGGCCGCCACACCTGTCATTCTCCGCTGTATCCGAGGGGCTGTAACTAGAGTCACAGCCAAAGAGCACTCACCCTGCACAGCTCCTGGGAGAGGAGGACAGAGTTTCTGTTTGCAGAACTTTGACCCTTTTTGGGCATGTGGCAAACAATCTTTGCAATGGGTTTGTGTGCGCAAAAGAGTGGTCCTTTGGAAGTTTCCGGCACATGCATGTGTTCATTTCGCTCACCGCAACCTCAGCGATGCCGGGTGGGGGTGACTTAGATGAAAAGAAGGACACAGATGATCCCTTAGCCTCACAAGTGTTTACTTCACTTTTATTATTATTATTACTATTTGAGATGGAGTCTCGCTCTGTCGCCCAGGCTGGAGTGCAATGGCACGATCTTGGCTCACTGCAACCTCTGCCTCCCGGATTCAAGCAATTCTCCTGTCTCGGCCTCTCGAGCAGCTGGGATTACAGCCACTCACCACCATGCCTGGCTAATTTTTGTATTTTTAGCAGAGATGGGGTTTTACTGTGTTGCCCAGGCTAGTCTCGAATTCCTGACCTCAGGTGTTGCACTCATCTTGCTCTCCCAAAGTGCTGGGATTACAGGGCATAAGCCACGGTGCCCTGCCTACTTCTCTTTAAATTCTCAGTCTGTCCCCACCCTCAAATCTGTGGAGCGAATTATGCAGGAACCAAGCTTAAATTAAGCCTTGGTTATAGTGGGCTTGACTCAAGTTTGGGGAAGAAATGAAAGAGAAAAGAAAAAGATGCCCTGGACACAGATGGGAAGAATAGGTTGCAGGAAGAATAAGGCAATGGGTGGAACCTTGAGGAACACGGGCCAGTGACGGCCGCCTGGAAGTCAGCTCCTAGCTTCTGCCACACTGCAGGTGTTTTGCAGATAGCCCTTAAGGTTGGGGGTCTGGAATTCTCCACGCCTCCTTCATAGCAGTGGTCAACCAGGGTGATTTGAAACAGATGTTGAAACCTGTTCTCTCCAAGAGCGCCCCCGCCACTACCCCAAACCAACCTCCATATGAGGAAGGCAGAAGGCTGGGTGGAGGGAGCCAGGGGCACAGACAGGCTGGTCCTGACAGCCTGGCGTGTGTGAGCACAGGGAGGCCTGGTTTCACAGGAGAAGGAGCTCTGCAGTTCTCACACTGGGGCCTAGGATACACTCCCAGCTCCTACAACCACCAAGGAGGAACAGGTTAGCCACCTCGCTTCACTGACCTTGGAGTGGGCCCCTAGGGAGGTGGAGTAGCTTTCTAGAGGCCACAGCGGGTCATGGGTGATGGTGGGATTCTTCCCGCTCTGCGGAGCCCTCCTGTGATGAAAGTCAGTTGGATATAAATTTGGATCTGGGGAAGGGGTTTCGCTTCTCTGGCCATATTTCCTGATCTGTAGTATGAGTGTGGCAGGAGCACATAAGACATGGGGTCCCTCCCAGCTTGCTCAGGGCATCTCAGGTGTGTACCTCAATGTTTGCTCCAACCTCAAAGCTGGCTTCTGTGCTGTATTAGGAATAATCACCAAGACTGGCTGACGGGGCCTGGCAGGTGCATCTCTGAAAGGCTCTACAAATGCATTGAGGGCTCAGCAAAAAGGCCTGAGATTCAGGTCAGATTTGATAAATAGCAGGTGGTCTCCAAGTAGTTCTGCCTGTGATTTTGTGGTTTGATGCCCCCAGAAGCTGGTGGGTGGGTGGGTGGGTGGGGTCGTTCAGAGGGGCAAGAGGCTGGCTGCTTTGATAGCCTCCGGAAGGCTGTGTTTTCTTAGTTCTATGCGGAGAGTTCCCAGGGCATTGGCCTACATAGTTGGTCTGCATTTCACATGAGTGTGCGTTTTGGTTTTTAACTACGTAATTTCTTTATGGAAACCAGTAATTAAAAATTATTGTGCGACAAGTGACTCTGCATTGAACAAACCTACATACTCAAGTAAAACTCACACAATAGGCACTTTAGGAACTCACTCATGGGGAAAATCACTTCCAGCTAGGGCAGTGGTGGCTGGAAGAGGGGATGAAGGAAGGTGTCGGGGTGGGCGGCTGTGGGCTGGGAAGAGGGGATGGAGGAAGGTGTAGGGGTGGGCGGCTGTGGGCTGGGAAGAGGGGATGGAGGAAGGTGTAGGGGTGGGTGGCTGTGGGCTGGGAA
>NW_012104432.1:366786-376030 GCF_000951045.1 Mandrillus leucophaeus | reverse complement strand
CTGTGGGCTGGGAAGAGGGGATGGAGGAAGGTGTAGGGGTGGGTGGCTGTGGGCTGGGAAGAGGGGATGGAGGAAGGTGTAGGGGTGGGCGACTGTGGGCTGGGAAGAGGGGATGGAGGAAGGTGTAGGGATGGGTGGCTGTGGGCTGGAAAGAGGGGATGGAGGAAGGTGTCAGGGTGGGCGGCTGTGGGCTGGGATGAAGGGATGGAGGAAGGTGTAGGGGTGGGAGGCTGTGGGCTGAGTCTCAGGGACAGGTCAGATGGGGACAAGTGGGTGTGGGGAATGGGCACATATTCTGGCCAAAGGGGACAGAGGTATACTGTCAGGAGGAGCAAGAATGGGGGTGTCCCAGCAGCAGTTGATGTAATACTCAGAAGAGAATTCGGAGTCACACAAAATACATCTCATCCAGTTTTCCTGGAACAAACCTGTTGCAGAGAGTTAGTTCAGTTGTGTCATCCTGCATCTTGTTTTGTGCTTTTCTCACTCAGAACGAGGCTTTGCACTTGCCTGGGAAGGGGGTTGCCTGAAATCGGGGTGGTCTGCTTGTGTTTCACTACGCAATGGTGATGCAGCAGATCTAAAATGATACGATTCATAATTCTGCGCTCAATCAGATACTGCCTTCTACCACCTTTTAGCATGGAAACGTAGAGGGCTCTAAAATTTAAGACAATTCACAGGATAGAAAACAAAAATTAAGCACGTTCCATTATTATATGATGTAGTATCAACTAGATAAAAGGCAACATTATAAGATTTAAGATGATGCCTCAATTCAGAAGTAAGGTTATATTAAGTCCACTTTATTAATCATCTGCTACCTTCCAGCAACTGTGCTAGGTATTTTACTTTTTTTTTTTTTTTTTTTTGAGACAGAGTTGTTGCCCAGGCTGGAGTGCAATGGCGCAATCTTGGCTCACTACAACCTCCACCTCTTGAGTTCAAACCATTCTCCTGCCTCAGCCTATCGAGTAGCTGGGATTACAGGCGCCCACCACCACACCCGGATAATTTTGTATTTTTACTAGAGATGGGGTTGTTGGCCAGGCTGGTCTCAAACTCCTGACCTCAGGTGATCCGCCCACCTCAGCCTCCCAAAGTGCTGGGGTTACAGGCGTGAGCCACCGCGCCTGGCTGGTATTTCACTTCTTTTACAATGAATCCTTTTTATAGTCCTGAGAAATAATTTTATCCTTACTTTCTATATGAGGAATCCAAGGCTCAGCAAAGTTAAATCACTGGTCCTAAAGAAAGAAGTGGTACCAAGGCTGGACCCGTGGGTCTTTCTGACTATGGACCTGCTGCCCTGGGTCTTTCTGACTACGGACCTGCTGCCCTTTCCACTCTGCATTAGTCCATTCTAAGCTCAGAGCACACGTGTTCCACTGGGGACAGAGCTTGAGAACCATGGCTGATTTCCCATGGGATGGCTGCATGCCTTCCCGTCTGCAGGCAGAGGCAGCCAGCTCCCTGCACTCCGCCACACTCTTCATGCAAGCTGATGAGGTCCGGCTGCTCGGATTGGTACCTTCTTGTCAAAGCTTAATGAACTTGCTTTTCCATTCTGGTTAATTATTCTGACAACAAATGGCACATGGTTGCGTGAGGACCGCACCGGGGAGTGGAGCTCCAATAGAGAGAACTGCGGCCCCACAGAGCTCCAGCCGCATCGTGGCAAAAACGCCAATAAACGGAAGCAAAGTCAGGCCTGGACTCTGCACCCCCTCATGCCTACTCTGGAGGTCCCAGACTCTCTCTATGTGCATTTATTCTGGCCCACGGATAATTTGGGGTATCTAGAGTTGAAATGGTTGGGTTTTTTAAGATGGTGAGGGGAAGTGGAACAGGCGTTTCTTTTGAAGACGGGGGAACATAAATGTGAATAGCTGAGGTTAGCTCTCAGTTTGTCAGTCTAAAAGCTTGTGACTCTTCCCAAATGATTTCATTTCTGATCTTTTGCCCCTGGACAGACCTCTTCACTCCTACCCATAAGAGCATCCTCTGTCACGCTGGCAGAGATTCGTTTTTGGTCTCTGAATGGGATGTGGGCCCTTTTCTGCTGGGATCCTTCAGTAGCTTCTTGCTGCCCTGGGATCGAGTGTGAGCCGTCTGGTGCTGCATAAGCCTTGGCTTGCTTCTTCCCTGATCTCTCTCCCAACACCCATGCAGCCTCTTAGCCACCTGGACCAGCCGTCCCTTTGTTCCATGGGCCTTGCCTATGCTGCGCTCCCCGGACCAGCCACCTCTCCCTCAATGCTGAGAAAACTCAAATTCATCCTCTAAGAGATACCTCAAGGGCCACCTCCACTTGGAAGACCTCCCTGATCCCAGGACTTATTGAGATGTTTTAGAGTTGTTATATTCTAGGACTATTTTCTGCTTATTTGTCCATCTCCCTGGATAGAGTGTGTAATCTTTGAAAGCAGGGAATATATCTGGCTTTTCATTTTACCTCCAGGGCTAGCACAGCACTTGACAAAGAGTAGGTACTCATGTATATGGGGCGAGGGAGTAAAGTAAGTGATTTCTTTGCGACCTTAGATAAGGAAAAAAAGCTTTTGTTGAAAAGATGTATTCACTGTAAAGGAATTTGTTGCAAGCGCAAGTTCATTTCCCAGCAAATGTTTAATAAATGCATCTTATGTGTTTACCAAAAAGTAGCTGGGGCATTAAGCAGGGAATCTGTGTTATGTAAAAGCTTAGAGAAAAGGCATGTTTTCAGGGATTTTAAAAAACAATCCGATTTTCAGTTCCTAGAACAGTGCCTGGCATGTGGTAGGCACCTGCTAAGCATTTGTTGAATGATCGAATGGTGTGCTCTAGAGCTTAAAATGACTTTCATATATGTGGTCTTACACTGAAATTCAAACAGAACCCCCACAAATGTGGATAGATTGTGACCCCAATGTTAGAAAATGGAGGCACAGAAATGTGAAGTGGTTTGTCTCGTGTTATTGGACTTGGTCACACAGCACAGAGCCAGCAGCAGCCGGCAGAACCTGAAGCAAGGTTCATTCTGACCGCTAGCGGGGAGAGTCTGAGAGCGCACATACACACTCCGTTGTTCATACAACACACAATCTTTGAGCACCTACAAGGTACAGGCACTTATCTTACGGTTAAATCACTCAGCAGTCAGCTGGCAAGGGACAACTGTGGCCTGCCCCAAAATGAAACGGGTCTTGCTCATGGAGTGTCTGCAGCATGCTGACTGCACAGGGGAATGCCAAGGGCACGAGGCCTTCCTCAGAGAGTCTGACTGTGTGCATGAGATGCCCCTGAGCAGGGGACAACAGAAGCCAGGCCCACAGTGATTAGCTTGGGATATAGCTCCATGATGGCTGCAATGGGATGGAGACCACAGATGGTGAGTTGGCACTGCATGCCAGGCCTGTGCCACACAAGCCTTGAGAACACAGAGAGAAACAGCACAGTCACTGTCCTCAAAGCAGTCCCAGCCAGCGGGGAAGACGGACATATACGCAGAGGGAAGTGGTGCATGCTGGACAAGGCCTGTGCGGGGTTCCACTCCATGTCAGGAAGAGGCAGCTAATCGGACCGGGCACTGAGCAGAGAGCAGGGGATGGCTCATGTGCACCTCGAGGTGGAGTAGGGAGGACAATTAGGGCATGTATTTAAGGCAAAGCGAGCAGCATATTCAAAGCTGAAGTGTTTTTACAGAACTGGTAAGTTGGAATAAACGAAGCATACGGCATAAAAGGACAGGTGGGAGGAGAAGGTGAGAGGGAGACAGGAAACCAGGAAGGAATTCCTGTGAACCAGGGAGGCCATTAATAGAGCTGAAGCTAAGAGCTCTCACACAGAGAGGGGTCAGTGCAAGACCAGGCAATATTTAGAAGCCTGAAGAAAAAGAAAGGACAGTTGCATCCAGCCGGTGTGGATGACTTCCAGCAGACCAGAAGTACCTTCCGCTGTGCTCCTTGGGTGAAGGCCATCGTGCCTTCTCCTCTCGTGCTTCTCTGCCTCCTCTGTGCATACTCTCTGTGCAGACATGCATTTAGATGCTTTCTGGGTGGGTCTGTGTCTTTTCTGGAGTGGGAGTGAGGCTTTGATTCCCCCGAAATCACCCTTGGCACTGCTTCTCCTAGGCTAGGGCTGCAGTTCTGTCCACCTTACTCTTCAAAGAGCACTTGGGGAGGAGTGCCCCATCAGGAGGTACCTCTGGTCCAGTCTTCCTCTCATCACTTCCAGGCTTGCACCACAGCGGCGGGGAGAGCCTGGGATTCCAGCCTGGGCAGCAGAACCTCCCAGGTCCTCCTTCCCTCCCTTGGCAGTTAGCGCTGAGTTCTGATACCTGCTTCTCACTTCCCCTTTGATTTTGGCGACCTGTTTGGATGACTCCCTGGCTTACTGAACTCAGCTCTCAGCTTGATTCTTGATTCTGTATATTTGCTGAATAAATATTGAATGAATGGAGGCCTTTGATCTCCCCACCACTGACAGCTCTTGGTGAGATACTTCCATGGTCTTGATCTGAGAATCTTGCTGGCCACCTGAGGATGGCTTGTGATGTCTTACCTGAAGAACTGGTATGTCTGGGTTAAGTCACATTCTTTTCTGTGAGGCATGAGCAGGCCCTGGCTGAGACATTAGAGTGAATGAGAACACCCACAAAAAGTTTTGTAAAGTCTTTGTCCCTCCCGTTAATATTTGGCAACTTGTGTCTCCTCCAACCTAGAGGGTGGTGACCGCCTCTTCCATGTCCAGGAGCAGACCTTGGTCACCATGGAGATGCATCCTGCTGAGAGCTGCCCACAAAGACTGTACCATGAAATTTGCTTTCTTTTTCTCTTTCAAGGCTTCTCTTTTCATAATGACTTTCAAAACCCAGCAAATGGAAAATGTGCAGGAAGCAGCAAAGGCAGTCCTGCTGTAGCTGGGGGTGCATCGCGGCTTCTGGGAGGTCTGAGACACTGCCTTCATGTGACAAGTATTTTAAACACTGCACCTCATCCTGGAGGGTAAATTGCCCCTCCTCAACCAAGTCAGACTTCAAAGCAAAACTGAACCCATTGCTTTGGCAGCCTCCTCCTCTGTGAGCTGCGGCTCCACATTTTGACAACACTCAAAGCATTCGTGCTTATCAGAAACAACAAAAGATGTTGCCTTGAGGTTCTACTGTATCTCTGTGTTTAGAATTCATATCAATGTTAAAGATAATTGAAGAACAGTCCTCCTATTATTTTATGTATCCCTGATGGGCGAGTGGACCATCAGTGATATCAGAAAGGTTATCAGTTTGGTAAGACTAGTGTTTCCAAGTTCTTCTCTCCTACTTTGTAATTACGAAGAAGAAAACACCTGTCCTCTGTGGGATGGCCTTCTCCAAGTATTGAGTTAAATCAGGAAGTGGAGACTCTGCCTGAGTTCTGTTCTAACACTGTGAGTGAGCCTGGTCAAGTCACTTGCCTTCTCTGAGATTCACTTATTCACAATAGGAGCCATTTCACCATGCGCATTCTACGCCTCTTGTGTTTTCTCTCACTGGCATTTCCTAAGGGGCTCATGTAAAGTGAGGCAGGAAAGAATGAACAATAAATCCTGACTCGATTCGTTATTAGTTATTAAATTCGCCTGGGTTGTTCTATTCGCGTTTAATAATATTTATCAGTAGGATTGCAAATTACTAATATGCACTGTAGAAAATGAGACAAAACAAGGAACCCCACAATAAAACTAAAACACTCTGTCTATAGAGATAGGTGTTTGAGGAATAAATTCCTGGTGATTATTCTATGGGCATATTTGTTTGTATGCATTTGTTTGTTTATGACTGAAGTGGTTCATCCCATACCTACTGTTTGTAACCTGCCTTTCTTACTTGTCTACATATAAACAGTTTTATACATTCAACATAAAGACTAGTCTCTATTTTTCTACTGTATTTTTTTCTGTGATGAAATAGTGTACCTTCACATTGAGGTACCAGATTACCTTGTCTCTGAAGAACAATGAGGTTCATAAATTTGGAAAGGAGAGCTTCATTTCTCCTAAAGGGCTGCAGCCTGCAGACCAACCATTCTGACTGGCTGGGAAGTGTAGCCTCCAGTCAGAAGCTGGAAACAGACACTAGGAGGCAAGGGCAAAAGGAAGAGGAATTTTTGCTGAGTGGGGTTGCTGAATATAAATATTCAATAAGCTATAGGAGGAGTCATGAATATTTATGAAATGAAAAATGCAGGCATGAGAAATTGAGCTTCATGCCTCCTCAGAGGGTCTATATTTTAAAAAAATGGTGCTGTTAGCATGATTCGAAGGTGGAGTTTTCTGCTTTCAAAAGGTGCAGCAGAGGACATGAAGACCCTTACTCTGCATCCTTCTAGGCTGGCCAGAACCACTCCTTGGCCCCCTGACCAGTGGTCTCTTATCAGGAAGGAAAGCTGCTCAATTGTTATACTGAAATTGCAAAACCAAGAGGCAGCATCTGATTGTTGGTTGATGTCAGTGGTGGATTCTTTTGAAAGGGCTGGTTTCTGTTTATCCTTAGGGAGTAAGCCTAATCATGATTAGCAAGTGAGGGAGTAGAACCATGCCTGCCTGACCTTCCATCCCCTCGTGGCCAGAAACTCAATTTCCAAGGTTACTCTGGAGTCCTCTTGGAAAAGAAGGGATCTGTTCAGTGAGTTGGGGGCCTTGGGATTTTACTTTTGTATTTTTCAATACCTATCTTCCTATGGCTTTTATTTAGTCTATTTCTAATATTTGTCTACTGTAAACAATGTTGTGATTAAAAAAAAGTTGGAGATAAATCTTTTTATACTTTCATGATAAGTTTTTAGGGTAAATTCTTAAATGTGGAATTGCTGGTTCAAAAAGAAACTTACAACTTAAAGACTTTGGGTACTTATTGGCATATTTCTCTTTTGGAAGGCCTTACTCAACAGGTTTTTTACTGTCTTCTGAAAAGTAATTGGGAACTTGTTGGTTCTAATCTTAATAGTTCATCATTAAGATTTTTCTTTCACTTAATCTAAGAGTTGTATGCCAAAAAGGGTATTTAAGCAAACATTGGAAACTTATTGGAAGAAATTTCCTTCTGCCATACACACCTATAGGCTCATGGAGAAATTCAGCTTTCAGAACAGCTCATCTTTAACAGGTTTTGTGGTAGCTGTTTCCACTAGTCTGATATACTGTTTTTCTTACACTCATCCCAACTTAATTATTATCAAAATAATTTTGACTCATGTTAGGATGAAAATATTACATTATTATTGTTTTGAATTGCATTTTAAATTTTGAATAATAAGTATTTGATGCTATACATTTCTTATGACTACAGATTTTTTTGCATTCCATAAATTCTATGTGTAGTTTCCTCATTGTTAATTTCAAGTAGTGTGTAGTGGTAGTTTTGCCAATAAAGCCACTGAAAAAGATTTTGGGAAAATCGAAAGAGGCTTTATTCCAGTTAACAGTTTGCAAACTGGGGAGACACAGCCTTTGGCACAAAACACAGATGTGTCACAGAGAACAAGGAGGGTTTGTCTTTTATACAGAAAGTTTCTGCCCCGGTTCCCACCTCCTTATGCAAATGAGGGGTGCACTCTTGCTGAGTTCTGATTGGTCAACAAAGTCACAGTACATTGGCTGGTTCAGGCCTCCTGAACAGGAAGAGACAGGTATGGAACCTCCTAAGTAGAGGCAGGTGCGCAGAGGACCTGTGTGACCTCCTGTGTGACCTTGTAGCAGATGGCCCTGGACTATCCTTTGAGTTTAGGCCCAGTGAGCCACTCAGGAGCCATCTTGAATGACTAGCTCTTTGGGGCTTCATGATTTGCCTTATTTCTTTAACTTAAGAGTTATTTAGATTTTTCTCTCTTTGTTTTTTGATAATTTTCTTTTTTTTCTTTTTGCTTATCCAAAAGTTCTTTTCAGTTTTGTGGCATTGAGGTAGACACTGTAACTTATATGATAACACACATCTTCCTTGTGAATTGTACCTTCTATCATATTATAATAAACTTTATTCTATTTATTATTTTAGAGAGATTATCTTTCATTTTCTAAGTGTGCATCTACATTACGACTGTTTTTCTGCCCATTCCTCAAGTAAAATGAGACATTTACCCCACTTTTCTTTCTAGTAAATGCTCAGTCAGAAATGCAATTATTTCACATGCTGAGCATTAATATTGTTATTGATCACTATATTATTAATTGATGATTGTATTAGTTTTATTAGCCTTTAAAAATTAGGCCAAATTTTTGTGATTTGTTTTATTGTTTACTCTCATTTATTTTATATCTTCTTCATCCCATTCTTGCAGTGTTAAATTCTATTCTGTGTTGATTGTTCACAAATATTTTTTCAAGAAAGGTATCCAACTCCTTCAATTTTCTTTTTCTTTTTTAGTAGGGTCTTTTTGTCAGCCTTGAGTTTGACTATAACCCTTTTAGGTAACATTCTTTGAAAGTTAAAAATTTTTTTCAAGTACTACACTGTCTTTAATACCAATCTGTTTTTTTTCTTTTTCATTTGTAGGTAGTATGTTATTTTCTTGGTAATGGTGGTATAATTTTTTAAAATCCTCAATGACATATATTTGTGTGTATATATCATATATATAATTTGTAATAGTTTCTCATAAAATTTAACTACTTTTCTTGATCTTAAACTTTGGATTTCTCTTTAGTTCCAGGACGTTTAACCTTTGATTTTTTTTTTTTTTTTTGAGTCAGAGTCTCATTGTGTCGCCCAGGCTGGAGTACAGTGGTACAATCTTGGCTCACTGCAGCCTCTGCCTCCCAGGTTCAAGTGATTCTCATGCTACAGACTCCCAAGTAGCTGGGACTACGGGTGTACACCATCACACCCAGCTAAGTTTTGTATTTTTTGTGGCGGCAGGGTTTCACTATGTTGGTCAGTCTGGTCTTGAACTCCTGGCCTCGAGTGATCTGACCACCTCAACCCCCCAAAATGCTGGGATTACAGGCATGAGCTACCATGCCTGGCCAAGCCTTTGAATTTTGTATGTTCCGTTTACTTCTGGAATTCCTAAATTGAAACTCTGAGATTTGCTTTCTGTTGGATTTCACCTCATAATTCAGATCTTAGTTTTTTTTCTTCTTTGTTCTAATTCATTGTTTTCTGAAGATTTCAGTCTTCCCCTTTCTGCAGTTTTTAATTAGAGACTATTGTTTTATATGTTTTATGCATTCTGTCTTGATTCCGGATCATGGTTCCAAGGTCTGTGGGTGCCACGTTTTTCGAGTTTAC
>NW_012104432.1:355344-366386 GCF_000951045.1 Mandrillus leucophaeus | reverse complement strand
CAGTCCCATTATGGAGCTGGACCTGGAACCCGGAAACTCAGAGAAACTGAATGATTTGTAAATAACATCCACGTGCAGCCGCTGGAGCTGAACTCAAGTACGGGTTTAACTGTGGCATTAGCTAAGTGACTGCCATGGTTTGGATAAGATGTGCTTGTCCCCACCAGATCTCATGCTGAACTGGGACCCCAGCGTGTCAGTGTTGGGAGATGGCCCTGGTGGGAGGTGTTTGGGTCATGGGGGCGGATCCCTCGTGAAGAGCTTCATGCCGTTGTTCTATCAGCAGAGAGTGAGTTCTTGCTTTCTCAAGACTGGATTGGTTCTTGGGGGAATGGATTCGTTCCCGAGAGTGGGTTGTGATAAACCCCAGACACCCCTCAGATTTAGTCCTTCTTGGCACCTTCCCACTGCCCGTTTGACCTTCTCCACCATGTTTTCACACAGCATGAAAACCCTCACTGGAAGCCGAGCAGATGCCAGCGTCAGGCTTCTTGTACAGCCTGCAGATTCATGGACTAAATAAACCTCCTTTCTTTATAAATTACCCAGGCTCAGGTATTCCTTCATAGCAACACAGAGGGACTAAGCAGTGGCCTAGAGCAAGCCATATAGATTCATTTAGCTTCAGCCTCTGCAGCTGTAATGTGGGGCTCATAAGAGTGCGTAAATCAAGGGATTGTGCAAGATTCCGAGATAACACATATATGCCACCCAACCTACAGTGGCACAGGGTGGACTCTCAATAGATGGGAACCAGCATGGAAACACTGTATGCTGCTACTATTCTCGTTGCCTAAGGTATTTTAGTTACCTATACTCATTAGTTTTGCAATGAACAATATATCAATTTGTTCAGATCAGAATCATCCCTGGGTGAAAGATGGTTGGGCAACAGGATATTGATGTGATCTTAGTGTATTCCCCTCAGGTCACTTATTATTTACAAGGAGAAAATAATACCTTTAACGTAGAGATATCTGGTGGTTATAGCCTTAACTAAGTGATAAAACTTGCACCACCAGTAATGGGACAGTCTTCTCTGTACTTCCTAGAGGGGATGTGTGGAAAAAGACATGCTATTGCTTGTATAGTGTTCTTGCCAACAATAGTTAGCCTGAATTGAACTGTGAGAAAGCAATCAAAGTCAGAAACAGTGAGGGATCCTGCAAAACAACTGGCCCAGGCTTCCAAAGTGTTAGAATAAAGGAAGGCAAAGAAAGCTAGTGAAATTATCTTAGATTAAAGGAGGCTAAAGAGGTATGATAATAAATGCAGTACAGGAGCCATTGGAAAATTGGGACGTGGACTGAATATTAAATAATGTCTCCATGTCAATGTTATGTTTGCTGAGTATAATAAGGGCATTTGGTTATATAGGAGCATGTCCTTGTTCTGAGTAGATACATGCTGAAGAATTTAGGAGTAAGAGTCATGATACATAAAACTCCTTTTCAAATGGTTCAGCCAAAAAGAGTATGTGTGTGTGTACAACATGTAGTGAGAGTTGTTTAAAGCAAATGGGGTAAGAAAGATAAGCTTACATGCGATTCTGATATGATGCCAGTTATATTTGTAGTATAACTAAAAAAATTCCTGCTAAGGAGAAGAAAGAAGCAAAGAAAATCACGGTGAATAAAAATAAAAGAAGGTAAAATGTAAACAATTTGTAGCCTTTGCACTGCAGGAACATAGGATTAAATACGACAGTGTGTTAAAATGTGGGCTGCTATGGTTTCAGTGCTCTAGTCTCCTGTAAAATTCTCTGTGAAACTTAATCCCTGATGCAGCAGTAGTAAGAGATGTGGCTGGCCAAGCGCAGTGGCTCACGCCTGTGATCCCAGCACTTTCGGAGGCTGAGGTGGGCGGATCACAAGGTCAGGAATTCCAGACTAGCCTGGCCAACGTGATGAAACCCTGTCTCTACTAAAAACACAAATTAGTCAAGTGTGGTGACACATGCCTGTAATCCCAGCTACTTGGGAGGCTGAGGCAGGAGAATCACTTGAAACTGGAAGGCAGGGGTTGCAGTGAGCTGAGATCATGCCACTGCACTCCAGCCTGGCGACAGAGTGAGCCTCCAACTCAAAAAAAAGAAAATGAAAAAAAAAAAAAAAAGGTGTGGCCTTTTGGAGGGGATCAGTGTTCTCATGAAAGGGCTGGAGAAAACCAATTTGGCTTCTTTTTTTTTTTTTTTAGACAGAGTTTCACGCTCTTCTTGCCCAGACTGGAGCACAATGGCATGATCTCGGCTCACCGCAACCTCCGCCTCCCAGGTTCAAGCGATTCTCCTGCCTCAGCCTCCCAAGTAGCTGGGATTACAGGCATGCGCTACGATGCCCAGATAATTTTGTATTTTTAGTAGAGACAGAGTTTCTCCACGTTGGTCAGGCTGGTCTCGAACTCCCGACCTCAGGTGATCTGCCCACCTTGGCCTGGCTTCTTTTTGCCCTTCTGTCCCTCCTGTCATGTGAGGACATGGTGTTCCTGCCCTCTGGAGTGTGCAGCAACAAGGTGTGGTCTTGGAGGCAGAGATTCGGCCCTCACTGGACACAGAACCTACCGGTGTCTTCATCTTGGACTTCCAGCCTGCAGAACTGTGAGAAATACATTTCTGTTCTTCGTAAGTTACCCAGTCTTAGATATTTTGTTATACTGGCAGGAATGGACTGAGATAAGTACTAAACACATGATAAAAGCTGAACAAAGTTCATTGTAATTTTGCAAACAGATATTTGAATTTTAGTTAAGCTGTGTTTAAAGTGTGCTGAAACTTCATTTGATTAAAAGTAGCCCAGTTGGTTAGACAGGATCTTATCCACAGTAAGAGCATGTTCTTGTAGGGACATGTGGCAAGGTAAGGGTCCCGGCCCACCAATGGTGTGGATGTGACCTGTCTCCTGTGCTGGAACCTAACAGGCCAGGTGTAACTGGCATGGGGGCAGCTCTCATTTTTCTTGTGTACGTGAAGCTTAGCTTGACAGGTGGCACACAAGACAAGCTTTTTGAAGGCCGGAATGAATATGTGACCGAGTTAACGAGTTAATAAATTATTCTTTGAAATGTTTAAAATCATTACAACTATAAGCACTTTTGCATTTTGGAAAAGAGGTTCAGGTGTCTGTAGATACTTTTCTCCTGAAACCTGCATGTATAACCAAAAGATATATGTTAATTTAATCAATGATAATAATGCAGACTCCTTCATTGACAAACCCACCTCCCCAGATGTAGCTGAATTATGTTGAAGGCGCTAAGAGGTAAAGGCTGTGCTGAAGCAACCCCATCACCCATATTTCTTAGTTGTTTCAAGTATAGTTTTTATGTCAACCTATTGTCTTACTGTCAAATTTCAGAATAAGTGTCCTAGCTTAGGGCTCAGGAAACATGGACGTTTCACTGAATGGGTGTCCCAGGGTTCGACTTCATTTCATCCATGTATCTTTAAGCAAATGTTACTTGAATGGCAGTCACGTCTGTTCGCCTGGAGCCTGGGAGGAGTGGCGCTTCCAAGATGAGTCAGACAAAGACACAGATAATGACCATGCATGGTGACCGAGGCCTGCAAAGTGCCACCACAGTGCTGGTGAGGGAGCACCTAACTCCGCAGGGGCTAAGTCCTAAAAGGCTTCACAGGAGCCGTGGCTTATGAGATGGGTCTTGAAGGAGGAGGAAGGGCTCAACCAAGAACAGGGAAAGCAAATGCCAAACGCAGCTGAATTATGTTGAAGGGCACGGAGGCACGAATGAGCTGATCAGTTGCATTTAGGAAGCGTCATACAGTTTGTTGAAGCCATGTTGTAGAGCTTGCAAGAGGAAATGAGGTCAAGGGAAGCAAAAGTAAAGCAGAAGCCAGACAGCAAGGGACTCATATTCCACCTAAGGGGTTTGCACTTTATTTTGCTAGCAGTGAAAACTGACTGGAGTGCTAACGAGTCGGGAAGAGGCATGACCGCATTTGCATTTTGGAAAGTCACATTTGGCGGGATCGTATGGTCTTGATTAAAGTGGGAAAGAGAGCGAACCTGGGCAGATTGCCCTTTAGAATATTGCAGTGGTCCAGGTGAGAAGAGCAGAACTGATGGAGGCAGGGCCAGGGATCCGTAGTGCAGTGGGGAGTGGTGCTTGGTTGTTCAAGATGAGGGCTAGCTCTGAATTGCCCTCCCATGGCTACCGAAGGACTCTACATTTTGCTTTTGTGGAAATTTAATCTCTGTCTTGGCTGCTGGCCTTTAACCCTTATCATGTTTATACGTATTAGAAGTAGAATTTATGACAATTACTAGAAATTGGTAATTTTTATTTCTTAATTATGTTGGGAGGAGATTGTATGATTGACAAACTTTTTTTTTTCCCCATATGTGGTAGGGTTTGGATGTTTGTCCCCTCTGAATCTCATGTTGAAATGTGACCTCCAGGGTTGAAAGGGGGGCCTGGTGGGAGGCAGTTGGCTCATGGAAGCGGATTTCTCGTGAATGGTTTAGTGCCATCTCCTTGGTGATGAGTGAGTTCTCGTTCAGTTTAGAAGAGATCTGGTTGTTTAAAAGTGTCAGGCAGCTCCCTCTTCTCTCTTGCTCCCACTCTTGCCAGGTGACACACCTGGTCCGCCTTTGTCTTCTACCATGATTGGAAGTTGTCTGAGGCCTCACCAGGAGTAAATGCTGGCACCGTATTTCCTGTACAGCCTGTAGAATTATGAGCCAATTAAACTTTTTCTTATAAATTGCCCAACCCTAGTCATTTCTTTTTTTTTTGAGACGGAGTCTTGCTCTGTAGCCCAGGTTGGAGCACAGTGGCCAGATCTCAGCTTACTGCAAGCTCCGCCTCCTGGGTTTACGCCATTCTCCTGCCTCAGTCTCCCCAGTAGCTGGGACTACAGGCGCCCGCCACCTCGCCCAGCTAGATTTTTGCATTTTTTTTTCTTTTTTTTTAGTAGATACGGGGTTTCACCATGTTAGCCAGGATGGTCTCGATCTCTTGACCTTGTGATCTGCCCGTCTCGGCCTCCCAAAGTGCTGGGATTACAGGCTTGAGCCACCGCGCCTGGCCAGGAATTTCTTTATAGCAACAGAATAACAGACTAACACAATATGCAAATTTTGTTTTCATATTGCATGGTGAATTCCACTTGAAAAATTCACCACATGAATGTTAAATAACTGTGGGTTATTTTTCAGCCAAAAGGCACTTTTCTGTGTTTGTAATGGACCAGCAATGAAGACTTTTCAAAGGGTGTCACTGTTTTGTACATTGAATTGGCAGACTGACTTCGTTTGGTAGAAGCGCTATAACCACGCATGGACTGGCTGCGGGGGAGATGAAGGCCGTGTGGGGCCTGTAGAGTAAGGGGCACTCCGTGGCCTTCCCTGTTCTCATCAATGGCAGCCCCATCCTCTCTGCTGTTGCTTGGGTCAGTAATCCTAGAGCCCTTCTTGACTTACCTCCTCACACCCCACGTCCAGACCCAGACGTCCTACAGCACCTACCTCCAGATGTACTCACATTTGGATGGCTTCTACCACCCTGTGCAGCCACTGCCACCTCTCACCTGGACCACAGCCAGAGCCTCCCAAAATTCCTTCTGCAGCCCTTGCAGACTCCACGCCTTTTCCCCACCCAACACCAGACAGTCCTGCTGTAGGGTAGTCAGGCCGCCCCTCCCTCTGCCTGAGGTCCCCTCGTGGTCTCCAGTGACCGGGGTCTCCAGTGCCCGTGGTCCGGCCCTGGGATACCCCTGCCCCTGAGCTCCCTTGCTGGCTGCACCTGCCCTCCTGCGGAACCCTCTCCGGGTTCTTCTCTCCTGCCCAGGTCCTCTCCAGGTGTCTCCACAGGTCCCTGCTCACCTGCCTGGCCTGTCTGGGGGTCCTTCACACCCTGTCTCTCTCTTCACACTCCCCAGTTCATTCATGCCACTTCTCTTCTGCCTCACACACCTTAGCTATTTGTTTATTTTTTATGCTTCTTTCTGTTCTCTCGAATGTAAGTTGTATAAAGGCAGAGATTTTGTTCCTCCTTTTAAAAATCTGCTGTTATCTACAGCACTTGTCATGATGCCCAGAACATATGGGGGCTTGGTGAGTACTTTACAAAACACGGAGGGCACTCAAGTTTCTCAGGAAAGGGCTTTTAGGGCGAGGGACCTGCTCCCAGTGTTCACGTCATCTCGAAGCCACTCTGTGACCCCAGCAGTGGGGCTGGGCGCTGTGAGAGGCTGGCATATGGATTGCAGGTGGGTTTCTGGGCTGGTCTGAGGTTCTGAGCTGTGCAACTTCTCAAGTCACCTCTCCTCTCCGAGTCTCATTCTATGTATGTGGGAAGTGGGGAGACATTGAGTGTGTGTAAGAAGCTGGCTAACACGTGATTTTAAGTAAATGAGGATGGATAGAGGACGAATGTTTGTGAGCAATGGTGGAAAGGTGGATGGGATGTGTTAGGCGAGCAGGGGCTCAAGAAGAGGTGCCTTGTTAGAAGCTACAGGTCGACATTACTAGTCTCCATACAGGAAGGGTCTAGTCCAGTGTCTTTAGAAACCGGCGATTTGATGAGCTTTCTCCAACAGGCGGGGTGTCTGCCATGGAGGAGTTGTTAATTTCTTCCTAGACCCATCTGCAGCTGTTTCTGCTGTGGGTGAGAGCCAGGACCGGCCCTGGACTGGCAGTGGCGTTTCTGCCAGACTGTGCAGGAGGCCACGGGCCAGGGGTGCTGTGCCTGCTTAGGCTGCTCAGCTCTGGGCTGCTCAAATGCTCTGATTGAGTCACATTCTTCTTATCCGCAATCAGGAAACAGGACGTGATTTGACACAGCACACTGCATCCATTATGATCAGATCGGGGACATTCTTTCTGATCAGCATTATCCACCAGCCCTGATGGCAATCGGCGTCAGAGGGAGAACAGTTCCAGCGGCCGGCTCCGCAGGGTCCTGGCAGCTCCACGGGGGCTCCTGCCTGCTCCGAGCCACGTTTTCTCGGGTTTTGTCCAAAGCGCCTCCTTTCTGAGCTCCAGTCCCTCGCTTCTCTGCACAGTGCATACATCATGGCTTCAGGGGGAAAGCAGAAGAGGTTGAGTATTTGGCAGCACAGGCAATATATATTCAATTTTTAAAATGGAATTCTGTCATTTGGATTGCATTCTGTTTTGCTTTTTAAAAGAATGGGTTTGCTGTGAGTGAAGACAAAGCATCTCTGAGATGGGCGCTGACAGGTGGTAAAATGAAGAGGACATCGGGCACTAAATTGCGGAGGAAGGAAACACTGGAAGACTCGGGTTTGAATCCTGACTTCACCGTCGTCCTGTTCTCAAGGTGGTTGTGAGGACAGAATGAAACGCGGGATGCCTAATCAGTTCTGTGCACTGTAAATCACTGTATAAAGATTCGATAATATACTCAGGGAGTTGCTGTGTTTTTAATCCCCTCTCTCCAGTATTCTTTGTAATGAAACCTAAAAATGGAAACACTGGGCTTTCTCCTTTCCTGTGGGGACCATTTGGTAAAGCACCTTTGCCATGCAAACCTTCACCTTTCTCTCAGATCTGTGCCGTGGAAAAAAGAAAAAAGCCATGGTTGAGGTGCCTGCTGTCAATAATAGAGCAGGTCATTGAAATGCAATGAAAGAAAGGCACTTTTACACCTTGCACACTTGATTCCAAAGACTAAAAAATGCAATTACCAGTTTCCCTCTTTGGCACGATGATCACATTTTAACTGCATAAATCAAAACCTGTCCCACAATTACAGGAGACACATCACACCGCCCACAGGCTTTGGACTCACTCATTTTGCTATGCTGAGAATGTACTTTATGTAATTTTTACTTTATTTGAATTTTAATTTGTGAAAATTATTTCTGTAATTACTGTCCTAAATAACCTATAAAATTAGCATAAGTATTTCTAAAAGCACCTTTCAAAATGTTTTTTTTTCACTTCTCTTACATGCCCCTTTTCATAAAGACCTGTTACACCCCTGTGCTCATCAGGAGAGTAGCACAAAAGAGGGCGCCTTTCTAGACGCTGGGGTTGAGGTGCATCGAGTAGGGTTAGAGTCTCTGTCAACTTTTCAAACAAAAACAGAAGGTAAAATCAGTAGATATTCTCTGCCTGCTGTGATTCAAGCTATGTATCACCTCTAAATGTCATTCATAAACTCACCCAATACTTTGAGTTTTTGTGTAAAGGGAGAAGGAAATTGACAGGCCTCAGTGTCACCTGGCCCCTGTGCAGTCCTAAAATATATTCCTCCATCTCGAAGTTAATTGGTCTTGAGGGGCAGAGCTGATGACAGTTGTCTTGTATTTCCTGTGCTCACTCACGTGCTGCTTTCAAATTCCAACACCTCTCTGATGCAAGCTTGGGATGCTGAGAGGCCGTGGTTGGGAGAAATAGTGGCAGAAAAGCTCTCTGAGGGCCTAGCGGGGACAGAAGAGGATTTCTGATGTAGAAAAAAAAATGATGACAATAGCAAATTAGGTTAGGTTTACTTCACTGCAACAAGATCCAAAAAGGTCATAATGACTTGTGGCAAGAAAGCAGGTTTGCGGCTGATATTGTGGTTTGACTAAGGCAGGTGCGAGGACTCCTGTCTCCTCCCTGGGTCCAGACACAGGTGCGGGGCTTTAAGGCCCTGGGAGGGGCAGCCTTGAAGCAAAGGGCCTGGCGGGGGACGGAGACAGTAGGGGTGCAGGAGCCTTGGTGTCCGTATTCTGACGCAGCCAGGTGAGAAGGATGCAGCCCACAGCGGCAGGCAGACCTGTGTCTGAAATGTAATTCCTCAACTTCATGAGCCCTGTCACTTTCAGCAAGTTACCAGCCTACCTGGGCCTCAGGTTCTGCCAATAACAGACGGATGTCCGCAGCCATATTGCAGGATGATCATGAGGATGAAAATAAAATAATACGTGCAAAGCGTCTCACACAATGGCTGGAGAAAAACAAGCATTAGGTAACGAGAAGGGATTTTATGTAGTTTTCTGTTAATAACGTTTTAACGTAATTTCATGGTTACACAAAAGTTGCCTGTTTTAGATATCCAAAGAATAGCTGGGAACCTGAGAACTAGCCCCAGAAAGAGTGTCCTTTAAGAAACAACCTGAATGGATTTACGACAATTTATACCAATGGAAGTACTTCAAGACGGTATTCATGGATAGTGCTTCCTGAGTGCTGTGGGATGAGTCGTGTCCCCCAAAAAGTTATGTTGAAGTTCTAACCCCTGGTAACTCAAAATATGAGCTTATTTGAGAACAGCGTTCTTGTAGATATAAGGAATTCTGTCGCGGTCACACTGGAGTAGGGTGAGTCCCTAATCCAAGTAACTGGTGTCCTCATACAAAGGGAAAATTTGGATAGAGATGCACAGAGAAGGATGAGGTAAAGACACATGGTGAGAACACCACGGGAAGATGGAGGCAGAGACGAGCGATTCAGCCACACGCTAAGGAACAGGGAGAATTATGGTCTCTCCCAAAGCCAGAAGGTCACCGTGAAGCAGTTTCTCCTGCACAGCCCCCAGAAGGAGCCAGCACTGCGGATGCCTTGATCTCAGACTCACAGCCTCCAGGCCCGCGAGGCAGTAAATTGCTGTCATTTGAAACCATCTAGTTTGTGGACCTGTGTTACGGCAGCCCTCAGGAAGGAATACACCAAGGATGTTTCTCCCCCTTGGTGTTTCTTCCTTAATATCCCTTTTTCTTCCTTTGAATCATGTTTTTTCTCAACATGTCTAATCTCCAGTAGGCGTATAAAATCAGTCCTGGGAACTTTTAGCCGCAGTGTCATAATTCTTCAAAGTATTCTTTCTTGTTCAGAAGAAAATCTATTTTCCTGGGTGATTCATTTTCTTAGTGACTCTGTTCAGAGAATCAAGTCGAGTGGGCCTTGGTCCGCTGATGATCCAAGATTCTGTTGAAATATTCCCTGTAATACTTCTTGCAGGATGTTAGGACAAATACAAAGGATATTTATGAATTTGGAACCACTTAATGTAGTGTAGGGCACGTGGTAGGCCCTCTGCTATGTTTTCTTTGAATTATTATTTACTGAGTTAATGGACAAGTGTACACAAAAGCATAATGAAGAAAATGGTCATGGAGAAAAAGAAAAATGGGAAGTAGAGGTATCGATGGTTATCATAATAGTGCCTTAGATGCTTGGAGCATGTTACAGATTACAAAGTAATTTCCCCATTCTCTCATTCCATCATCGCAAAAATGCCTTGAAGTAAACAAGCAAAGGGTATTCAATTTTTTTAATTAAAAAAACTTGAAGTCCAAAGTGATTGAATAATTTCTCTGTGGACCCATATCTAGTGATAGCAAAGTTGACACTTGCTGATAACTGACCATACGCCGGGCACTGTTAAATGCTTGATATGTACAATTTTCTTTAATTATCGAATTAGCCCTGTGGGACGTATTCTACCATCAAGTGCCACATAATGACATTTCAGTGCATGATGGACTGCACATACAATGTTTGTTCCGTAAGATTAAAATATTATATGTGTACCGTACATTTTTCTATGCTTAGGTATGTTAAATACACAAATTCTTACTGTTGTGCTACAGTTGCCAATAATATTCAGTAAAGCAGCATGTTGTACAGGTTTGCATCCTGAGAGCCACAGACTAGACCACATGGCCTGGATGTGAGGCAGACTACAACCTGTAGGTTTGTGAAGTGCACTCTGTGATGTTTGTACAGCAACAAAAGCACCTAATGATGCATTTCTCAGGATGCAGTCTTACTGTCAAGTGATGCGAGGTTTTACTAGTGTTCCCAGTTTACACAGTGGGAAACTGAAGCTCAGAAACAGAAATAGCTTTCCCAAGGAGACACAACTATAGGTAGGGTAGCTCAGATAGTCCAAGTATAAGCTCTGGGTTCTTAACTGTAATGTGATACTGTCTGCTGTATAGTTATTATTATTATTATTATTGTTGTTGTTATTTGGAGACAGAGTCTTGCTTTGTTGCCCAGGCTGGAGTGCAGTGGCACAGTCTTGACTCACTGCAGCCTCTGCAGGTTCAAGTGATTCTCATGTCTCAG
>NW_012104432.1:335129-354354 GCF_000951045.1 Mandrillus leucophaeus | reverse complement strand
CTGTAAATAATGCTACAAGAAACATGAAAGTGTAGATACATCTTTGATATACTGATTTTATCTCCTTTAAAATACATGGTATAGTGAAATTATAACCACAATGAAATATCACCTCACACCTGTTAGACTGGCTACTAAAAAAGACAAACAACAGCAAGTGCTGGTGAGGATGTGCAGAAAATAACTTTTGTATACTGTTGATGAGAATGTAATTAGAACAGTCATTATGAAAAACAGTAAGTTTCCTCAATTAGAAATAAAACTACCATATTATCCAGCAATTTCACCACTGGTTAAAATCAAACCATTGACTGGGTGTGGTGGCTCACAACTATAATCACCATAGGAGGCCAAGGCAGGCAGATTGCATGAACTCAGAAGTTCCAGACCAGCCTGGGCAACACGGCAAAACTTCTTCTCTACAAAAAGTACAGTAAATTAGCCAGGTGTGGTGACTCTCTCCTGTAGTCCCAGCTACCCAGGAAGCTGAGGTGGGAGGATCACTTGAGCCCAGGAGTTTGAGGCTATAGTGAGCTGAGATCATGCCACTGTGCTCCAGCCTGAGTGTCAGAGTAAGACCTTGTATCAAAACAACAACAAGAATTTCTAAATTTATGAAATGACAAATGTCCAGAATAAGAGGAGACAATTTTGAAAATGAGAAAAGGGGAGGAATTAGTCTGTCAGATATTAAGATGGGCTAGAAAGGGACAGTAAGAAAGATTGTGTGTCTGGTCAAAGAACTGACCTGTAGACAGAAGAAATAGATAACAGATTTCAAGGACAGGTTTATATCTTTGGGAGTCCAGTACATGATAGTGGGGGGCACCGCACATCGGTGAGGAGAGATGAATGGGTTTGTAACCAGCATTGAGGTAACACACTCAGTCTATGGAGAAAGTGTGGTTGTATCGCTGCCTCGCACCAAGCAAGGGCAACCTCTGGAAGGCATGAAGATCTCACTGTGAAAGACAAAGCCGTAAAGATAATTGAAGAGAATGGAGGATGTCTTCATAATTTGGGGGTGAGGAAGGAATTCTTAAGCAGTACCTCAGAAGTACAACTCATAGTGGAAAGAAATAGATTTGATGACTCAAGGTGTTGTTTTTCTGTTCAGCAGAGGATACCGTGCAGTGAAGAGATGAATGATTGCCTAAGAGAAGACCTGAAACTGACAAGAGATTGTTATGCAGAATATACAAGATAATATATCTTCAAATTAAGAATGAAAAAAAAAAAAGAAGAAACCCAAAAATGTGTAAATAAAATGAACAGGCAGTTCAGAAAAGGACGAGTCTGGGTGCTTAAAATAATATGAAGAGATACTCAATGCATGTGTAATCAGAGAAATGCCAAATTAACTACATTATTCTTTCATTTCATACCCCTGGGATTCTCTAGGTTCAAAAAGCCTAATAAATCCAAGTGTTGGCTAAGGATGGGTGGAAACAGAAATCAAATGCACAGCGGTGGGGTAGGAATAAACTGGGGCCTCTGCTTTGACAGCAGTCTGGTCGTACCTAGTGAAAATTACTGACTGACATACCCTAGGACGTGGATTAATACAAAGATGCAGTGACGTAGAAGATAATGTTCAACACTGCTTTGGGCAGAGTTTGTGTAGCTCAGAGACACAGACCCAAGAGGTGTGGCTGAGAAGAATGGTGTCTGAACCAGGCGGAGGCTCACTGTGGGGCAAGGCATCATCAGCAAACGAGACCAGCCCCTATCCTGTGGTAGAAACACAGGCACTGATGAGAAGCCAGTGAGGGCCTAGCCCAACACTCTTAGTCATTTAAAAATGTAAGTAGGCTGGGGGCAGTGGCTCAGTCCTGTAATCCCAGCACTTTGAGGCTGAGGTGGGCGGATCCCCTGAGGTTGGGAGTTCGAGACCAGCCTGACTAACATGGAGAAACCCTATCTCTACTAAAAACACAAAATTAGCCGGGCGTGGTGGTGGGTGCCTGTAATCCCAGCTACTCGGGAGGCTGAGGCAGAAGAATCGCTGGAACCCAGGAGGTGGAGGTTGCAGTGAGCCGAGATCATGCCATTATACTCTAGCCTGGGCAACAAGAGTGAAACTCCATCTCAAAAAAAAAAAAAAAAAAAGAAGGAGGCAAACCATTCTGTACATTCTTCATGCATACAAGCGTATTTAAAGACAGATGCCACTCACAGGAAGTGGCTCTCTGGAGTGGGGAAATGACTTAAAAGTAGACACAGATGATGAACTGAAAATACATAAAAATAAAGTAAAACAAAACAAGGTGTTTGGACATTTCTGTTTTAAAAATATGGACTTTGGGAGGCCGAGGCGAGCAGATCACGAGGTCAGGAGATCAAGACCATCCTGGCTAACATGGTGATACCCTGTCTTTACCAAAAAATACAAAAAAATCAGCCGGACGTGGCAGTGGGCACCTGTAGTCCCACTACTCGGGAGGCCGAGGCAGGAGAATGGCATGAACCCAGAAGGCGGAGCTTGCAGTGAGCCGAGATCACTCCACTGCACTCCAGCCTAGGCGACAGAGCGAAACTCGGTCTCGAAAGAAAAAAAAAATATGGAAAGCTTCCTGAATTTGCGTGTCATCTTTGCACTGGTCGCATAGCTCCGTGATGGTTGCTGTGTGCACGGGATAAAATAATTTCTGTAAATCACTTGGAACAGTGAGAAGCACAGCTGAATGCTGGGTATGGATCTGTGATGAGAGAGTCATGGCGCCTGCTTCCCTGTGGCTGACAAGCCACTGTGCTACACGCAAGAGGGACTGGATTTGAATTCAGGGTCGATGGGTTCCCAAATTCATTGTTTTTCCATGAAACCAGATGTTAGATTACACTGTAAAGAAAGCAGAAAGAAACAAAACAAAAACCTGAGTGATCAAGAGAAGTTCAAGTCGTGGGAGGGAACACAGAAGCAGAGGTCACTCATCTCTATGCTGGGTAGGATGTTAACGTGGGCTTTGGGTGGGTTACAATAGGATTTTGAAAGGCATTTCCTATGGAGAGAAGGGTGTGGGCAAAGCTGTGCCAGCATAGGAAGAGACAGTGAGTTGGCAAACAGAAGCACAGAACTTCAGTGGCAGTGAGGCTGCAAAGACAGTTTGAGGAGACCTTGGATGCCAGGCAAAGGTGCCCTAACTGTGCTTTTCAGGCAGAGGGTGGGGCGGGAGGCATCTGGTGGCGGAGCAGTGCAATAGTGTGATTTGCCTGCTTTTTAGGAAAATGGCCTTGTTGGGGTCATAAAGACTGGCCCAGAAGCAAGAGGGCAGGGCAGCAAGGGTACAGATGGAAGGGGCGGGAAAATAAAGAGGATGGTGTGGGTAACTTAAGTGGGAAGGAAGTCTAGATGGTGCAGAGGTGGCTGGAATGAAGCGTTTGGGGCTGTCTGCAAGAGACATTCTGCAGCCAGCCTTTGCATATTCAATGATTAAACATGGGGGTTGAGGGAAAGGAAAGAGCTGTCTTTTGTTTAAATCTCTTTCATCATTGGGAGTTCCTTGCTTGTAACCAAATACTGAATGGTGGGGGTGAGAATTTAATGGTGCTCTACCTGAAAAAAAGGTGGTGTGAATATATCCTATCTTGTCAGAGCTGAGAAGAACCTTATGTAGTGAGAGGTTCTTCTGAAATAATTTAAAATCAGTCCTTTCAAATGAAATCCTGCATGGAAATTGCACAGCACCAGAGTTAGCAGGGAAGCCAGAGTGAGCAGGGGGAGCTGCCCTGGGAAGCAGGGTGAGGATGAGGGTAGCAGGGAAGCCAGAGTGAGCAGGGGGAGCTGCCCTGGGAAGCAGGGTGAGGATGGGGGTAGGTCCCTGTGAGCCTGGGCACCTTGGACACAGGGTTCTGCCCAGGGATGAGGCCCAGCAAGTAGGAAGGTCGTGAGGTCACATGGAGAGATTGTCCCAGCATTCAGCCTGGGCTGGGCCAGCTCATCTGACCCCGTGCTCTTTCCCCCATGTCAGATGGTGATTTTTTCTCACCTCTGAACGGCACCTGCAGAGAAGGGAGTGGTAAACAGCCCATGTTTGGTAAAGACCTCATCAAAAGAATTCACTCAAGTGGAATTGCAACTCAGTTTATATGGAGGAAATAAACTTCCATCCCAATAGTAAAAATTGGTTATTATCATTTTATTTGCAACCAGTGCTACTTCTCTATACAATGCCCTAGTATTTGCCACTCTTGCAAAAAGTGCTTTGATTCTATACTCCAGTCACGACCGTGGAGCAGCTAAGATTGGCTGGATGGTTGCAGTCCCACATGGTAAATACAAGCACTTAATTGCACAAGGAACTATGGGTTCGCTTTCGAGAGGCTTGTGTTCTTAGTTGGGGTGGGGGCAGGAATCAAAGAGCCCTGCAGATTTGCAAAGCTGCACATCCCGCAGCAGGGGACTCCCCACAGCCTCACCTGACTCCTGTGGAGGACGAGAGAGCACAGGCAGGAAGTGTGCATCTCTGGGACAGTGACTCTGTGCAGACCGAGGGACAAGACACTCCCGGCAGCCTCTGACCTCATCTCCCCCACACTCAGATCTTTTGTTTGAAAAAGAGAATAAATGATTTTAAACTGAACCATGTTGTCACTTTGTGTTCGAAAAGGTGACATGAAATGTTCGTTGACAGGTGAGCTGAGAATGAAAGGAAAAATGCTCATGTTCTTCTTTGAAACCAGCCTTGCCTGGGTGACAGAGCAGCAGTGAGAAGACTTTTTGCCAAAGGAAATACTCGTGGCTGCAGTTGCTGAAAAATATCTGCCCATCAGGGCAGAAAGCCTAGTGAGGACGAATTCCAGCCGATCCCAGAAAGGCTGCACACCCACAGCCTGCACCATCATCACCTAGTTCATCGTGGCACCAGGGTCTGATGGTGCCTTGCATGCCACAGGAATCCATAAACCTTTGCTGAGCTGGGCGGGAGCTGGGCAGATGCTGGGATAAGACAGTGAGACTACTCCTTCCAGAGAAGTTGGCATATCCGCAAAGACCTGGGGAGACTGACGGTTCTAGAAAGGAACAGGAGACTGGTCTGAGATTGGTCCATCCAGGCCCCAGGCTGGGGAAGTCAGAAGCCTGTGAGATTCATTCTAACTCTGGGCAGACACAGGTTGTTGGCTTGCTGTCCTTTTATATCCATTCTGGGGTGGGGGTCCCTGGAGCCTCTTTGAGCTTGGCAGGTGGAGATGCCTGCTGTGCCCTGGGATTAGAGCTGGTTCCACGTGGAGGTGGAGGTGGGGGACTGGGGTCCGAGAGGCCAGGTGTTCTGAGGAGGTGACACTCTTTGGGGCCAATTCTCAGTCATGCTCACTGGGAGGGAATTATCCTCACTGGGTGCTGAGTCCAAACCACGCAACTCCCACTCTGGAGACGACGAGCTTCTAGCCAAAAAGCTGCCTGGAGTGCACGCTGGGGCAGGGGATGGGGTCCTAATGAAAGAGGCAAGAGGCAGAGAAATTCCAGGAAGACAGGAGTGGGTCCCTGGCAAAACCCCACCTTCAAGCCAAAAAGTCAGAAACCCGCTGCCCAAAGTAAGAACTTCTATCCCCATTCACCTGCAGTCTCCTGACTGGTTCTTTCTGAAAAATGTCTTTTTACCAATTGAATATTGCCTTTTCCAAAACTGCCTATGGCCCACCCCACCCCTCATCCTGTGCCTGTAAAGACCCCAGACCCAGTCGGTAGAGGTGAGAGAAGTGGCTTGACTGGAGAGAGGCAACTTGACTTTAGAGGGATGGCTGGACTTTGGAGGAGAGATGGCTTCACTTCAGAGAAGAGCCAGCCAGAGATGACTAGGCTTCAGGGAAGACTACCTCTGCGTCTCATCCCCTCTCCAGCTTCCCCCTCTGGTGAGAGCCATTTCCATTGCTTAATAAAACTCTCCGCCTTCACCATCCTTCAAGTGTCGGCGTGACCTCATTCTTCTTGGATGCGAGAAGAGCTTGGAGCCTACCGAGTGCGGGTACCCAAAAAAGGCTGGAACGCTGGACTTTTGCCCTCCCTGGCAGAGGGCAGCTGACCCACATGACCAGGCAAGGGGCCTGTTGAGCTGGTAGCACATCACTGTCAGACAGCTGAGCTAAGAGCATTGTGACACATCCTCTGGGGCTTCAGGGGTCACAGGCACCCCCATCTGGGTGCCACTGGGGAGCCTGCCTGGAGCATGATCCCGCCAGCGCCCAAAGCAGCCAACCAGATCCCACACTTGCTGGCTCATGTGCTTCCTCCTGCAAGGAGCTGAGCAAGGTGGGCCAAGCAAACAGGGCACCCCTGTTGCAAGTCTGAGGAAGTGGTTGAGAAAAATCCTGCATGACTAACATCCGGGGCTCTGGGATTTCGGGTGGGAGGGAGAAAGTCAACTTCTGTGCTGCCCTGTGACAGCTGAGCAACCTGGAGCAAGCCACACACGTCTTGGAAGAGTTTCTTTATCTATTAATTAAAGGTTTTCATCAAGAGCAGATGGGAAAACGTTGCATGTGAAAGATGCACTTTGTAAAATGTTAAGTAGGAAGGTGTGTTTTAGGACCCTTTGGCCTGGGCCCTCCTGCCAAGACCTCATCTCTGCCTCACCGCCCCTCACAGCACATTTCAAATGCTGTCTGCTCCGTGGGAGCCTGGACCGAGCCAGAGCTGCCTGACCTTGAGAAGCCACCCGCCTCCAGGCTGGTGCAGCTGCACCTAAATCATTCCAGGGAGGGCTTCTCTGAGCTGGCTTTCAAGTCTTTGCTGCATAATGAGCTCCAGCATCCCTGCCAATCTTGCAGAGTGCACGTTAACCCTTGCGGGGAGAGGGGTTCCCGCAGCCTTGCTGTCTGCGCTGAGTGGGAGCCCCTGTCGGGCGGGCGCGCCCAGCCGTGTGAGCGTGGCTCCCATGCTACTCTTTTATCCCGGACTCCCCACAGCTGAGGAGCTGGCGCCCTCTTGTTCTGCTTGCTTTAACTTTTCCTGACACCTTCATTTCTCTACAAAGGGACAATTCTGTTTTTCTAAACTGAGGGCTAGTGGAATGACTTTGTGTTTGAGAATTTGTGGGCTGATTTTCTGGTGCCTGAGGACACCCTGGCACCGTGACTGGGTATCCCTGTTGGGCTGTCTTGTGGCTGGACCAGGCGCTTGTGCCTTGGACGGTTCCAGGCAAACCGTAGATACGTCCCTCCACCCTCTCCTTGAAGGCAGCTGGATTGTTTCATTAATTCTGAAAACATGGGTGAGAGCCCTTTAATGTGCCACTTGTGCAAATATATTCAAATGATCATTCAAATGATTTAACAGGAGAAGGGTCAGACTTCCCAGCGTAAATCGTGTTTTTAATGTGCCCGTCTGAGTGATTTCATTAGGTTGCAATGTTAAAGAGAAGTGTATACCGATGCATAACTTATACAAATGCATGCAAATGATGTGCCTGCTGCTCTCTGGAACGGCCTCAGAATGGAATTCCTTGGAGATCCCCCCTGAATTCCATCACTGCATGCGGATTGGCCGTTACTATCACAAAGAGGAGCTGTACACAGCAGGGACATGGTTAGTACAGAAGTGGGGTGGAGTTGGGGGAGGGGAGAGCAGCAGCAACACCCAGGAAGCTCTTCCGGCCAGGGGAGCAGGCTCTCATTCAGGGCTGGAGGGCACAGCTGAGGCCAGAGGCACAGGCTCTCACTCGGGGCTGGAGGGCACAGCTGATGCTCCCATCGCCGTCCCCCAGTGAGCTGGGCTTGCAGCAATTCGCCTGGTGCTTGGAATACAAATCAACTCTCAACTTGTGAACTCCTGTTGGTAGAAAAAGGAAAAAAATCACAGAAAGAAGCCAATTCCATAGCCAGTCAAGGGATGACTTTAATTCCTGTTCAGGGAGAGCGGCTGGGAGAAGGGCCAGGCAAGGACACTAGGGCTTCGGCTCAGACCCATGATGGGGCTGTCCGGGCAGGTCAGCCCGTGGAGGGGTCACACTGTTCCTGTCTGGCTTTCGACAAAGGTGAGGCCAGCGGCCTCTGGCAGGCTCCCTTTCTAGGGAAAGCTACATTTTATTGGAATTTTTAGAGTCTTTAAACACCATGTTGCGAAGATCTCAAGCCAATATATTTTTTCAGGACTCAGGTTGGGAGGGAAAAGGGCTTCTCCCCTTCCCCCACCTCTACTGTCCAGCCCCGCTTCCAGGCATGAGGAACATTTTCTCTCCCTCCTGCCTCCCCAGAGAAAAAGGCAAGATACCCTGGGGTATGAGGTTTCGAAGCATCCTTAGACTTTCATAGCAACCCTGTCAGCAGCTGAGGAAACACACGCAAGAGCAAAGGCCCGGGCTGCCTCAAGCCCTTCACTGGCTCACCTCAGCACAGCAAGGGGCACAGACAGCGTGGGGACACCCAGCCTGTATCCAGGACCCAGCCGCTTTGTGGGTCATGCCCACCAGCCCTTGCCACCCCGCTGGATTCTTGGTGGTTGGGGTGTGTACCCAGTTGTCCTTGGTACCGGGGCCCTCGCTAGGTACAGGTGCTGCTCTCCTGCCCAGGCCACACCTGCACCTTTGGCTGCTCTATGACCAAGTTTACATCTCCAGAATGTGCCTGTTGTCTACCTAGACCAGGAGTAATTGTCGATTACTCACAGGGTCCTCCAGAACCCCCATATTTCTCCTACGGGTCAGGCCTGGTGCTTCACTCCTTCCTGCCTCTGCCAGGAGCTCCCCATCCCTTCTTCACCTAGCAGCCTTATTCCACGTTAAGACACAGAAATCTCCTGTAAGTGCTGGGGTCCTACTGCACAGTAGGGTGATGGTGGTAACAGGAAGGTTTGCGTTTTACAAAATAGCTGCGAGCACACCAGGCTGACTCAGTGGGGGTGCCCAGTGAGCAGCCTGGCAGCTGCCTGCTGTGCGTGGGCAATGGCAGCCAAGGGGCTCAAGCCTGCCAGACCCTGGGTCCAGGGAGGTGACCTGGGCCACCCTGAGGCCGAGCTGGAGACACCCACAAGCCGTGTGCAGCAAGCCCAGCAGGGCCTCCCTGACCTGCTTTGGGAAAGTGTCCCTGGGCAGTGTTATCAACCCAGGTGACTCTGCGTGCTCCTGGCTCAGTGCCTGGGTGCCTGGCCTATGTGGCCAAGGTGGCAGGGCTGCTGGGGGCATGCAGAACTGCCTGGGGCCCTGTGAGAGCTGAGACCCTTAGGCTGTGGAGGCTGTGGGGCAGCACTGAGGGATGGCGGAGCTGCCTACACCCAGGTGGCCTGTGGCTCAGTGGTTTTCTGGAAGCTTTCAAAGGGGTGAAGTGTGGCCCATTCACACTGGGGCCAGGGCATGGGGACATAGTGAGAGGGGGACCCCCAGGTTCAGGGGCCAGAGAGCTCATGCTTAGGGTACAGTGGGAGGGCAGGGATTGCCTGGCACAGGGAGAGATGCCAGGGCCAGGCTGCGGGTGACACTGTGGCCAGGCCTTCCTCCCTGGGCCTCACCCTGAGCTGGGCAGACACTGACTGGGGCTGGCTGTGGCTCTGGCTGTGGGCGGAGGTGCTCGGGGGCTCGCTGCCCAGGTGATCTCCACAGGTTCAGGGATCTGAGCTGCTTTTAGCAGCAGCTTCCCAGACCCACGAAGCTAGTTTCCACTTCTCCTTCATCAACATTTCTCAGAAATATGGTTCTGCGGTCATTCACCAACAACAGTTGGTGAAAGGTGGCTCTGTTTCTGGGGAGCTGGTGACATTTGGGTTTAAGTCCTGCAGATGACATGGTGAGGGCTGGTGGAAGAAATCTGACAGGCGTGGAGAGACCCTGGACCTAGACCTCACTGGGCCTTGCACCCACTGTGGGACTGTGGCCTGGCACAGGCATTTCTGAAGCTGTTGCAGCACGTGTCACTCCTGCACACCCGGACGCAGATCTCAGTGAGAACCTTGCTGTGGGCAGCGCCAGGCACAGCAGGTTCCACATATCTGAGATGCTCAGGAGCCCCAGGCCCTGGAGGGAGACTTTAGGGCCCAGATGCCCCATGGTTGGGAAGGTTTGGGCTTAACCAGGGAATATCATCATGCATTTTGCAGCTCCCTTCCAACTGGCAGGGTCTGCGGAGCCAGACGTTCCAATATGAAGTTGGCTCCGTGTGAAAATCACAGCAGGTACTCAAAGCAGTGGTTACCCCTCTCCTTATTCCTGCTTTCTCTTCCCTGCGTTCAAAAGTCTGCGAA
The DNA here is from genome assembly GCF_000951045.1 of Mandrillus leucophaeus. Taxonomy (NCBI): domain Eukaryota; kingdom Metazoa; phylum Chordata; class Mammalia; order Primates; family Cercopithecidae; genus Mandrillus; species Mandrillus leucophaeus. The sequence continues at coordinate 344,186 of NW_012104432.1, read as the reverse complement.
GTCAGTTGAAAAAGAAAGAAAGAAAGAAGGAAGGAAGGAAGGAAGGAAGGAAGGAAGGAAGGAAGGAAGGAAGGAAAGAAAGAAAACAAAACAAAGGAAAAAGAAAACCCACTCTAGTCCTTGTGGCAAGGTAAATACTGCAGATTTGACGCTGGCATCCTGAAATGTGGTGTGGCCTCGTAACAGGGGAACAAGAATATGGAAGCAATTTAACCCAGATGAGACTTGAAAATCACACAATTAAGGGCCTGAACAAGACCCCACAGGATGATGACTGTGGATGTGGGTTTTCCCCTCTGATTACTGACAACCTCATCGATGCTTTGCCTGGAGATTCCAGAGCACGTGAGGTGGGTGGAACACCTGAGCCCCGCCGTTCAGACATCCTGGAAGGCCTCAGGCCTCAGACTGCGTGGCTTAGCAATCCCCAGGCCCCAGGCCTAGAGCTGGAGCAGCTCTTGGAGTCCAGCCTGCCCTCCACCGGCTGTGAAACCCTCTCCCAGTTATGCCTCTGGGAGGCGGCTTCTTAGTCCTCGTACCCCTGTCTTGTAGGGTAAGATAATCCTTATGGGGAGCTGACAGAACGTGGGGACCCTGGAGCGTGCCTAGCGCTGACCAATGTTGCTCGAGTTGTGTCTTGATCGCAGCCATTGTCACGATTCCTCATTGGCTTTGGTGGAAACCTCATGTCAGCCTCACGTCCTGTCCCCTGGAGTGTCACCACCTGGTGCCTCTTCTGCACCCAGAATGCCACGTGCTCTGCTGGGCCTTCACCGGGTCACAGGGTCAGCTCAAGCACAGGCCTCTTTTGTAACAGTTTCCTGTTTTCCTTTGTATTTTCCATCTCCTCTGTAACATTTGTTCATGTGTCCTAGGTTATTTATTCAACAAATGATGATTGAACCTCTTTTATGCCCCAGAGACTGTTCTAGGCACTAAGAATATAGGAGTGAACAACACACACACACACACACACACACACTCACACACTCACACACACACTCACTCCCACTTACTTGCCCTCATGGAGACATTTTATTAGAGGAAGACATAAGATAAAAATCTATAAGTAAACTATATATTAGATGGTGAAAAGTACTAAGGGACATTTTAAACAAGGAAAGGGGATAAGGGGTGTGGCCAACAGTGGCTTTACTGGAAGCTAACATTTGAATGAAGACCTCACAAAGGTGGGTGAGTTAGCTGGGCTCATCACTGAGGGCAGGATGTGCAGCAGGTGCAAAGGTCCTGAGGCAGAACGTGCTGGTGCGTGTGGGGAAGCAGTGCTGCCACAGGGAAGTGAGAGCCAGCAGTGACAGGTGAAGGCAGAAAGTGTTGGGAGGCTGGGTCATGCTGGGTTCTCGGGTATTTTAAGGACTTTGGCTTTTACCCCAGGGAGATGGACGGGGGATGGCTTGATTTGACTTTTGTTTTATTAGGCGTCTTATTCAGAGTCATTGGTACTGTCTCCGTGGCTTAGTAAAACAGTCTCTTTTTTGCTCACATGTCACAGTGTGATAAGAGGTCCTCTGGATGGGCCTCCTCCCAGCCAGTGCAGGAATCCAGACTGCCTGAGGCCGGAATCAGAGGCCTCAGAATAACTGCAGCCAGAGAAGAGAGGTGGGTTCGGGGGCACTCTCTGTGCTTCAGACTAGAAGTGGCGCATTGCTTCCGTGTGAGGTGCGCTGGGGAGAGCGTCACATGGCCAGGCTCACTGTGAGGGAGGCTGGGGTCAGCGCTGTCGCGTGTCTAGACAAGGGGACGATGTGTTGCACACGGCGTTGTCTGCCGTATCGGGAACACGCTGGCTGCTGCCTGGGGAAGGGGAGGGGACGAGACATAAGCGGGAAAACAAGTTCTCCACGCGAAGCAGGTCTCCTCTCCTCCTCCCACCGCCCTACCGTCAGGAGCTGAGAGAACCGCCTGGCCCCTAGGATTTCTCTTGAGACCTAACACCAGGGCCACAACAAGTTCCCCTGCATCGTGCCCCGACAGTGCCAACCACAACCCACGGTGAAAGGGGCCAGGTGGGTGTCTCTGAGGATCCCATTTTGCAAACGAAGGAACTGGAGCTCCAGGGCGTCACTGGCTAATGACAGGCAAAACCAGGACCCAAACTGATGTCCGACGGACTCTTCCCATCACCATAGAGTGTTGCAGACACTAGCGGCATGGCAGGGCCACCATCGATGGCTCTTCGTTGTGCAGTAGAAGACACGGCCAACGTATGTGTTTCTCAGAAAAGCAAAGGCAGGCATCTCAGGGATATTTACAGATTATACCTTCCTAGTTTTTTTTTCAGTATAACATGTGCTTTTTCATGAAACGATTATGATGGTGGATACAATTTTTTAATGCTCTTATTTAGTGATAAAATCATTGGCAACACCACGTAGCTCCTCAGTTACAAACAACAACTCCTGTAACAAATACTCACTGAAAGCCCGTGACATGCCAGGTGCAATTCTAGACTCTGGTTTCACAATGACCCCAGCACTGCTGCCTGTGGCTTGGGGCCTCCTCCTTGTCTGAGCTCTTGTAAACAGGACATGCTGATAATAGTCAGATTATGTTGGTTTGACTGACTTTCTGAGTACAAAATTCTGTGGTCAGATAGAAATATATGAATACTGTTTTGGATGATAAAAGCAGTCTTCCAAGAGTGAGTGGAGTTCCAGCTACCCGACTGAGTTTAGATGTGGGAACTTCAGGGAAGCCCGACTGAGTTTAGATGTGGGAACTTCAGGGAAGCCCAGGTTGCATGGGTGTTCTTCTTGCCTCAGCTCATTTTTGTGGCTGCAGGGCTGGGGAGAGTCCGTTCCTGCCATGTGGGGACATTCATGCAGTGCCATTGATCCCATCATCGGTGGTCATTTTATTCAATCCATGGGTCCCGCCAGTCACTGGGTATAATGGAAGCACAATTCCGTCTGAATGGAGGGTTCCTCCCTTACTTTAGGGTTCTAGAATGGGGAAAAAAATTGGAGACCTCGCCCTTCACCAAGCAGGTCGCAGGGCAGAGAGAGAGTGGGCTCGGAAGAAGGGCAGACCTCTGAATGACTTGGGGTGCCCTGTATTCCTGTGGAACTCACGTCTTTGAACTTCAGTTTTGTTGTGTGTGAAATGGAAACAATAATGTTAGATTTGTTATGCAAAATTAGCTGCTACAAAAGCCCTTGAATTTCATAAACCCATGTTTTGCTCCCCAGGAGTCCACACAAGTGTCCCTGGTTCGTAAATGGTCTTCTCTCACACGGGGACCTGAGGACAGAGGCTTCCATCCAGTGGCTCTGCCGCACCCAGGGGCCTGGAGGCCTCGAGAGAGACAGTGTGGAGAAGCCCTGCCTGCTTCTGAAAGCCCCCGCCTTGAATTTACACACATCACTTCTCATTTTGCACTGGCAACACTTAGGCCCGCAGCCATTCCAGGCACAAAGTGGGTGGGAGATGCCGTTCCTGATGGGCAGCAACATTAGGACCAGCTCTGCTGCCTGGAAGGATGAGCCCACGGCTTTGGTGAACAGGCAGCCACCTCTGCCACATACCATAGCTTGTTGGGTGGTTGTGAAGGTTGAATATTATAACACATGTGAAGCATTAACCATGGGGTGCCCTGCAGTGCAGGATAAATGCTGTTATTCAGTTAAGTTACATTCTGTCTATGTCGTTTATGAATGCATCATTTAGAATTAAGTTTTATAATCTCCTCCAAATTCAGTTTCCTTCTGTGTAAAAATGAGGAGGGTATGATCTATCTTAAAGGATTGCTTTCAGGATGAAATGATGTAATATAAGGAAAGCACCTGCTGTAAAATCGGTGCTCCCGAGCGGCCCTGCTGTCATGGTGAAAGTAGCAGCAATGGGACTCGGGGATGCCTGAGCCAGAGGCTGGCAGGGCACCCGCCGCAGCCTGGGGCTGAGAGGAGGGCGTCTGTCAGCAATTCCAGCCTCTCTTTGTTAGCTGTGCCCTCTAACTAGATGCGTGTGGTCATTTCCTTGTGTCTGTCTTTCTTTTCAAATGTCTGATGTGGAAAAATGAACAGAAACTTGTATTTGGGGGAGGAGTTGCATTTGCCTTTCTGAGAGTGCGGCAGAGCACAAGAATTACAATATTTCATCGCCAGGAGTTCTCTGGAATGCAGGTTCTGCCTTGAAACTGGGCGGGAAGCAGAGTGTAAATGGCTAATGCTGTGGAGACACGAGGTTGGAAGATTGAGTTAATTCTGAATTCAGCAGAGAACGACTGAAACAGACAGACTTTGCCTCCTTAAACAGGAGCAGGTCCCTAATGGGGATACATTTCTCCTTCTACCATTTTCTCATGCCACCGAACCCCCGCTAATCCATACGGAGGAGGCGATGAGAATGTGAATGAGGATCCTGTGGGAAGTCTGCGCATCCATCAATCTCTGTCCTCTCCAGAAAGGCCAGCTGATGTCCATGTGTGTCTGTTATTGACCCATACGCGTGCTCTGACCCACTGCAGCGTTTGAGTTTGAAGTGGGAAAAGGTCTTACCGTTTGCAGTTTTGCTGACCAGGAGTCTATAAAGCATGTTAACAGATAACTGATGAACAAATACAAAGGCTTTGGGAGACCCATGGAGCAGCCGAGAATGCTCAAACCAGAGCGCGGGGTAAGGATCTGGGCTGGCTCGCAGAGCCCTTCCCCGGCTGCTCTTGGTGACGCTGGGTCCTGGGCCTGGGACCTCAAACTTCTGTGGACCCAACAGTGTCTTAGGGCGAAATGGGCTCTTTTTGACCTCAGGTTTATTGAGGTATGATTTACAGAGAGTAAAGTTCACCTTTAAGGTAGACAGCTGTGTTCTGATCAACACACACAGTTGTGCAGCCACTACCACGATCACAATGTAGAGTCTTTCCGTTGACCAAAGTCTGGCCTGAGCCCCTTCCTGTCAGCCCCTACTCCACACCAGCCCTTGGCACTGCTGATCTCCATTCCCTCCCTGAGGGCTGGCTTTTCCAGAAGGTCACGTGGGTGGGACCAGTGTGCGTGCGTGTGTCTGACCTCACTGAGCAGCCATCTGTTGTGTTGCGTGTATCGGAAGCATGTTCCTTTTACTGTTGGGCGTGTTCCACTGCACAGACACGAGACGACGTTTTCCCATTCACCAGCTCATGTGCATTTGCATTGTTCCCAGTGTCTGGATAGACAGAAACTTACCGGTCACCTTGACCAGATGCCCTCTGATGCCTGCGCTCCTTTTGTCCTATCCTGGCCAACTGGCCCCTGTCTCCCGGGGTTGCTGTTATGAGTTAATATATATTATAAAGCACATGGACTTGTTTCTGACACGTGGGGGTGCAGCATCCGGGTTAGCTGCTAGTGAGAGGCAATGGGGAAGGGCTCAGACACTGCCACCAGCCTTGTCTGCAGCTGTCACTTACTGTGTGACCTTGGACAAGTTACTTAACCTCTCTGTGTTTCCGCTTCCTCATCTGCAGATTAGTGATGATAATGGTGCTGACTGGCAGGTTTCATGGTGGAACTTAAACAGGGCTGATGATTGGATGCACTGAGAACTGCCTCGAGCTGTTGACGTTTTGTTACTGTTGAAACTTTCTAGGACTGAACTTACTGCTCTGTAAAGTGGGGATTCTCAGTCAAAAATTTACAAGGTGATGTTTGCATGGAACTTTGCACTCCGCACAGCTCCACTCTTGGCATCAAGTCTTCTCTCAGGGAGAGCTGCTGGCATGTGGCATGTGGCATCCTTTTCCCTGGATTGGGACTGATGTGGCTGATGCCAGGAGTGGGAAGCAGGAGGCTGACAGACCCAAGCCTGCGGTCTGATGAGGAGGACTGGGGTTGACTCCGGAGAGCTCCCGCAGGGCCACTGCTGCCCCAGTGGTTGCCTGGCAACAGCCTGTCCATCGCTCCTTCCAGCCCAGCCCTGAGGCTGCATGACTGCTGTCCCTGGGGTGCCTGTGATGAGAGTGTCCTGCATCCCCTTTCCCCATTGACCAGATGCAAACCAGGGTTCCAGGGCCATCAGCCCTGTGGATGAGGACTGCTCAGTGCACACAGCGAGGTGCTCAGTGCACACGGTGAGGACTGCTCAGGGCACATGGTGAGGTGCTCAGTGCACACGGTGAGGCACGGGAGGCGGGGGCAGCCAGTGGGGAACACTCACCAGGCTCCAAACGGCTTCATGCTGAGTGGCAAAGAGTTTTCATTCTGGGTGGATCAAAATAAACATGAACTTCACCGAGGTCCAACAATAGATTCTCTCCAAACCCAACAAAGAAACAGGAACTCAGTTTGCTCAACTTCGGATGAGCTGAGGAACACTCACACTTCTTTGTTTCTGGCATAAAATTATTTCCCCCACCTCCAGCTTGTACCCCAGCAAGGAAACCCTCTTCACTTTATTATTCTGCCGAACTAGAGCAGGCAGAGCTCGAGCTCTTTTCTGTGAGTTCCAGGACACCTAATGTACGTTTGGCAGGGTCTGTATGAAACCTTGGACACGTCTCGGGGTAAAATGAATGTCTGGCTGGGAGTGTTTCATCCTCGGAAAGAGTGATGGCAACTTGGGTGTCCAGAGCTGCTTCCAGGTGAACAGCTGTGGATCCTTGCGGGTGGGCAGGGCACGTGGGGAGGGGGCGCCATCTGTGCCCCAGAGGCAGCTGCACCGGCTGACTGCAGGTCCTGCTTTGGGGCGTCCTCCCGTAGCATCCCAGACTTCCTAGCAGTTCAAAGTGCTGCATTCATGTTAGCGGAAAAAGGCGGCCTTGCAGGTTGCAGGCTGTGGTCAGACTAAGCTGAGGCCGTGAGGCTGAGCGATCCGACCACTCACTCCAAGGGCAGGGGTCAGCACAGGCTCTGAGGAGCTGCAGCAGCAGACGATGAGGCCAGACGAGGGCTGGGGGTCCCTGCAGTCTCCACCTCGGCTCTGCCTCTTAGCCTCCCTCAGCCTGAGCACAGGAGGCCAGGTGCCTGAGGATGCGGCCACGGCTGCAGCTGCCTTGGGTTTCTAGAAAAGTTCTGAAGGTGGTACCTGGTGTGACATAAACCATGTTATCTGTGAGACATCTATTAGAGCTGGGAAGATCACTCCGGTCAGCAACTCCTTATAAGTGGTGCTCTTCTCTTTCCTCTCTCTCCCCAGCCCTGGAAGCATCTACTGTCAGCCGTGCCGAGCCTGGAGTCTGCCGGGATGCTTGAGGGGCTTGGGCTGGCCAGGTTGCAGACATTGGGCATTTCATCGAAGCAGTTTTTGGTAGCATGGATGCTGGTTTTGGCCCATTGTGCTCTGTTGGGTGCTAAAGCCCTTTAGCATTTTCTCTTCCACCAAACTTTCAGGTGAATTCATGCAATGCTCGAAGGACTGGCTGGTCATTGACAGATTGGTTGTGGAGTAACTAATTAATCCGTTGGTGCAGCAAACGCTAACACTCTCCATCCTCGTTAGGGGCTCCACTAGATACTACAGTGCAGAGTGAGTGCAGCAGAGCCACGGCCCCTTCTCCAGGCAACACCAGTGGCGTGCAAGCCTTGGGGACGTAACTGCTCCCTCCCGAGAGGACGTGTGGGATGGGAGTGCGTTGGGGCCGCCACCCGGCACACTCTCTACAAGGCTTCCGGGAAAGCTGACTCTTTGATCATATTTTTCACAGCTTTGTGGGGACGTGCTCAAAAGCACAGCAAAGCACCCAGGGACACGCGTGGCTTAAGGCCAGCTGACCGTGGCGCATGCCCCGCGTTGCTCCCCCAGCACCGATTCCTCCCATTCTTTTCCTAATAAAGCCCTGATTTTGTTGTCTGTGCACGCATGAGTTTTAGGCACCATTTCCCAGCCCAGGAAGAGAATCAGGGTGTCATCTTCTCGTCTTGAAGCTTCCGCTTTCCTCTTCTGGACTGGAATTAAAACACGAGGCTGGAGGTGAGGCAGCCGTCTTGCAGCCATGAGGTGACCGTGGAGATGGAATCTATTGGGAGAGGAGAAGGGGAAAAGCCTGGGACATCGAGGTGTCAGGGGGACCCCACACCACCCCAGGCAGATGACCCCGGGTTTCCTCGAGCCGTGGGAAATAAGCCCTCGTCTGCTGTGCTACTCCCAGGCAGCCAACACAGTCCCTTTAGAACCCAAAATATCTGAGACAGGTCTCAGTTAATTTAGAAAGCTTATTTTGCCAAGGTTAAGGGTGCGCCTGTGGCACAGCCTCAGGACGTCCCGATGACATGTGCCCAGGGTGGTCGGGGTACAGCCTGCTTGGATACATTGATCAATATGTGTAAGATGTCCACTGGTTCCGCTGGCTAAGGTGGGACAACTCCAAGTGGGGCTTCCAGTCATAAGTAGAGAAGAGACAGAGGTTACATTCTTCTGAGTCCTTGATCAGCTTTCCACTGAATACACAGTTTAGTCTGGCCCAGTGAATCTGCATTTTTACATAAACAATAGGGCAGAGGAAGCCATCAGATACACATTTGCCTCAGGAGAGCCTCAGAGGGATGACTTTGAGTTCTGTCTGTCCTTTGTCCATGAGGAGTTTCCTTATGGGCACATTGTGAGGGAGGTCTGCAGCTTCTTACCTCGCAGCTGCCTTATTTCGAAGGAGAATGGGCAGCAGGTTTGCCTGACGCAGTTCCCAGCCTGTCTTTTCCCTCGGCTGAGTGATTCTGGGTTCCTGAGGTTTCTTTTCCTTTCACAGGCACAGTGCTATTCTGAGCTAAGGAGAGGTGGTGAGCGTGCTTCTCCGGTGTGGCCGCCTGTGGCGGGCTGCAGCGGGGAGTGACCCCACCGTGGCTGTGCTTAGGCTCAGAACCCAGGCTGGCAAATAATCCGTAATTGGGCCAGGTGCGGTGGGGTCACGCCTGTAATCCTAGCACTTTGGGAGGCTGAGGCGGGCGGATCACGAGGTCAGGAGTTCAAGACCAGCCTGGCCAACATGGTGAAACCCTGTCTCTACTAAAAATACAAAAATTAGCTAGGCCTGGTGGCGCGTACCTGTAATCCCAGCTACTTGGGAGGCTGAGGCAGGAGAATCACTTGAACCTGGGAGACCGAGGTTGCAATGAGCTGAGATAGCTC
>NW_012104432.1:326027-332399 GCF_000951045.1 Mandrillus leucophaeus | reverse complement strand
CCCTTTAGCATTTTCTCTTCCACCAAACTTTCAGGTGAATTCATGCAATGCTCGAAGGACTGGCTGGTCATTGACAGATTGGTTGTGGAGTAACTAATTAATCCGTTGGTGCAGCAAACGCTAACACTCTCCATCCTCGTTAGGGGCTCCACTAGATACTACAGTGCAGAGTGAGTGCAGCAGAGCCACGGCCCCTTCTCCAGGCAACACCAGTGGCGTGCAAGCCTTGGGGACGTAACTGCTCCCTCCCGAGAGGACGTGTGGGATGGGAGTGCGTTGGGGCCGCCACCCGGCACACTCTCTACAAGGCTTCCGGGAAAGCTGACTCTTTGATCATATTTTTCACAGCTTTGTGGGGACGTGCTCAAAAGCACAGCAAAGCACCCAGGGACACGCGTGGCTTAAGGCCAGCTGACCGTGGCGCATGCCCCGCGTTGCTCCCCCAGCACCGATTCCTCCCATTCTTTTCCTAATAAAGCCCTGATTTTGTTGTCTGTGCACGCATGAGTTTTAGGCACCATTTCCCAGCCCAGGAAGAGAATCAGGGTGTCATCTTCTCGTCTTGAAGCTTCCGCTTTCCTCTTCTGGACTGGAATTAAAACACGAGGCTGGAGGTGAGGCAGCCGTCTTGCAGCCATGAGGTGACCGTGGAGATGGAATCTATTGGGAGAGGAGAAGGGGAAAAGCCTGGGACATCGAGGTGTCAGGGGGACCCCACACCACCCCAGACAGATGACCCCGGGTTTCCTCGAGCCGTGGGAAATAAGCCCTCGTCTGCTGTGCTACTCCCAGGCAGCCAACACAGTCCCTTTAGAACCCAAAATATCTGAGACAGGTCTCAGTTAATTTAGAAAGCTTATTTTGCCAAGGTTAAGGGTGCGCCTGTGGCACAGCCTCAGGACGTCCCGATGACATGTGCCCAGGGTGGTCGGGGTACAGCCTGCTTGGATACATTGATCAATATGTGTAAGATGTCCACTGGTTCCGCTGGCTAAGGTGGGACAACTCCAAGTGGGGCTTCCAGTCATAAGTAGAGAAGAGACAGAGGTTACATTCTTCTGAGTCCTTGATCAGCTTTCCACTGAATACACAGTTTAGTCTGGCCCAGTGAATCTGCATTTTTACATAAACAATAGGGCAGAGGAAGCCATCAGATACACATTTGCCTCAGGAGAGCCTCAGAGGGATGACTTTGAGTTCTGTCTGTCCTTTGTCCATGAGGAGTTTCCTTATGGGCACATTGTGAGGGAGGTCTGCAGCTTCTTACCTCGCAGCTGCCTTATTTCGAAGGAGAATGGGCAGCAGGTTTGCCTGACGCAGTTCCCAGCCTGTCTTTTCCCTCGGCTGAGTGATTCTGGGTTCCTGAGGTTTCTTTTCCTTTCACAGGCACAGTGCTATTCTGAGCTAAGGAGAGGTGGTGAGCGTGCCTCTCCGGTGTGGCCGCCTGTGGCGGGCTGCAGCGGGGAGTGACCCCACCGTGGCTGTGCTTAGGCTCAGAACCCAGGCTGGCAAATAATCCGTAATTGGGCCAGGTGCGGTGGGGTCACGCCTGTAATCCTAGCACTTTGGGAGGCTGAGGCGGGCGGATCACGAGGTCAGGAGGTCAAGACCAGCCTGGCCAACATGGTGAAACCCTGTCTCTACTAAAAATACAAAAATTAGCTAGGCCTGGTGGCGCGTACCTGTAATCCCAGCTACTTGGGAGGCTGAGGCAGGAGAATCACTTGAACCTGGGAGACCGAGGTTGCAATGAGCTGAGATAGCTCCATTGCACTCCAGCCTGGTGACAGAGTGTGACTCCATCTCAAAAACAAAAACAAAACAAAAAAACACCGTAATTGCAGGCCCTGGTGCTTGTCCCATCTATCCAGACACCGGTGTTCAATTTCACAGACAGCATCATCTTCAGGAGTGCAGACTTGGAGGTAGGTCTGAACTGAGCTCAGCCATTTTCATCTGTGTGGCCCTGGGCAAGTGGCCCAACTGTTGCAAGCTCCTTTCCTCCTTCTGTACAGTGATGTGAGTGATGGCGCCTCCCTTTGTGGGATTGCTGGGCATTCAATGAGATAATTAGGAAGTAATTAGTGTGTGTTGATTATTATAGATATGACTGTTCTTAAGAAACATAAACATCTTCTGCTTCCCATTCATGTGCTCCGCGACCCACCAACAAATTCCATCCTCTCTCAGTGTCCACTCCTGGTGAGCTGAACTCAGGGCTGTGTTGGAGCCACACCTCAGGTCATTCATGTAGTCACGGGCAAATCAGTCTCCCTGGATCTCAGTTTCCTTATCTGTGAGACGAGAGGTTTGTACCAGATCGATTTCCAGGTTCTTTTGGTTGGAAAATCCTGTGATTTTTATCATTCTCTGTACAGAATTCTATTCTAAGGGAAAAGTGGTTTAAAGCAGGAAAGTTTCCCTTGCTACCTAAAGATGTCACTACATCAACTTTGCATCTTTTATTAGCATACTTTTTCTTATGTCTCCATTGGTTGAGCAAACAGAGATGAAATTTGCATTGATTTTCTCAAGAAAAATATGTCCACTTGCTTGGTTTGAGGATGTTTTTACCAAGAGTAGATCCTGCAGTTTCTCTTCCCCGCTGGCCTGTGCAGACGTGGCCATGCTTCCTGGCGTGACTTTCATCAGATGGTAACGGCTTCACCCTGTCTTGGGAGGATGGCGCCATTCTTCGCTGCCTCTTGGGCTGTTGACTCTTTGATTTTATTTTGCTGTCTGACTTTATAAATTGTATTATGATATTTTTCAACACTGTGGATCAGTTTACCAACCCATGGGCACCTGCACCAGAGGGTTTTACAGAAAGTGCAGGATTGGTGGGGTGCTGTTGTTCCTTTCTGAGCGGGTGTGATCTTTGCCTCTCAAGCTGCCCAGACACGTTTAAGAGGTGGTGACTTGGTGGGTGACCAGCACCGATGGTGTCTCTTTCAAAAATGACGACCCTCTGACCATCCTCAGCTGTGATGGTCTCATCTTATTTGGACATTTAAGCTCCCCCTCTGGGTTGGGTAATGCAGCTGGAGCTGCAGAGATACAGCTCTGAGAGGCCGTGTCCGCTGTACCTGCGAGCTGTGTTGTCCCCTGAGGGTCCAAACCACTAGGTCTCAGCTTGGTCTTTCATCAAAGGACCAGAGTGTTAGATGTCCACCTGTGTCCATCGTGGGGCTTCAGGCAGTCTGTGTGGCCCCAGTGCTCACTGATGAGTTGTGTGTGTTTGTATAATGTGGATTCTGTGGGGATGCAAGAGTTGGAATTTCTGTCAGGTTGTTTGGTGTGTAGCCCTCCCTGCACAGCGGGGCGCCACCCACGATAGCACATACGATAATCTACTGGGATATGGTGCTGGATCCGATGGACGCTGGGTACAGGCCCCCAGACTCAGAGCACATAGATCCCATGTGCCCTGGGTGCAGGACCCTGGACTCAGAGCACATGGATCCCATGTGCCCTGGGTGCAGGCCTCTGGACTCAGAGGTCAGCTTCCTGAAGTCTGGGGGGAAGTGCTGTCCTGCTGACACGGCTCAGAGACAGGTGGGACATCTGATTTCTTGGTGCCATTTTTCTTTCTACTTTGGAGCACGGAGCATCTGGAATGCCTGAGGTTGGTCCTACACAGGGTTTTTACATCTATTTTTAACTGAAGTAGCTCTTACAGTTAAACGCTTTTTACAGTGTGAAAGCTTTTGGCTGAAGGTGACAGAAATTGTCACAGTAGGAAGAAGGTGGGGTGCTGCGTGTTCCCCTCATAGAAGCGTCCTGAGGTCGTGCTGCCCTCGGCGAGCTCCCTCGGGGCAGCTTCTGTCCTTCTGTGGTGGTTCCTGCTGTCCCTCATCATGCAGTGGGCACTCCCGGGCTCACATCCCAGTGGGGCCCCAACCTGGCTCTCCCCTGGTGAGCTGTGCTCCCTCTGCCACTCTGGGTCACTGCTTTGCACTCTTCTGTGACAGCCCTGCCCCTCTGGAGCCCGGCCATCAGTGGCCTTGGCCTTGCCCTCTTCCACTGGTCACCATGGAGTTTGAGGTCACTGCTGACTTCGTCTGGGGCTAGGGCATCTGCTCATGGCCCCAGCCCCTGCCCGCTGCCTGCATCATCGGTGCCTCTGCATCCACAAGCTGGGAAGTGTGAGATGGGAAGCCTGGGTGTGGGGAGCAGATGAGGGAACAGCCCAGGAGGCAAAGGGCTGCAAGGAGACAGAGACGGCTGGAGGCCCCGCCATGCACACAGTGGGAAGAAGCAGAAGGCCTGTAGCTGTACTGTCCCCATCTCCTGTGAAACGCTGTGAGGCGTTGTGCCTCTGTCTGCATAACCACAGTGGTTTCCTGTTGTCCTTTTGTCACTCGCAGCACACTAGGAGGAAACGTGTGGTTGGAGAAAGATTTTTTAAAGGCCTGGAAGTGTGGTCTCATCAGGGCCCATGGTCTGCCCAGAAGGGGCTCTCCCCAGTGTCCTGGGAAAGGGGTGAGGCCAGGGAGTGTGAGCCAGGCAGCCTCTCCCCAGATGTCCATGGTTGACCTCTCTTGGGGTTTCTGATCCACTGATGCCCCTAAATGACCCAAGACTGAGAGGTTGCAGAGAAACCACAAGCAGAGCCAGAATGGACTCCCAGGAAGTATGTGCAGGGAGAAAATCAAGACGCGAAGTGGGAGAAAGGCTGGTGTCGCTTTCTTCTCTTTTATATCTGAGCCTTATCCAGAACAGGCATCTGGAGTAAGATGAATGCCATCCTTCTCCTCCCCTGGTGAGCCCATTCACGCGCTATTTCAAACCCTGTCCTGAGCCCCATCCTGAGCACTGTTTGGGGCCAGAGCCTGTGGCCAGGCTGCACCTTTCCCTGCAAGGGGCCCAGGTATCCCAAAAGCCCACTCCGCTGAGCAGGGGACACGGTCATGGACATCTCGGGAGAGGCTGCCAGGGACCCTGCAGCCCCTGCCTTCTTGAGGCTGCCTGGCTCACACTCCCTGGCCCTATCCCTTTCCCAGGACACTGGGGAGAGCCTCTTCTGGGCAGACCATGGGCCCTGATGAGACCACCCTTCCAGGTCTCCCTCCTCCTCCACCTTGCTCCCCTCAATCACTATCACGCGTTCCCTGTCAGTGTTCACTCTATCATGTGTACACTCTGCCACACGTTATATATCACACACTCACTCTCACGCATTGACGATCTCACATTCAGTCCACCTCACGTTCACCTTCACATGTTCACTCTAGTTCATGTTTACTGTCACATGCTCGCTCTATCACGTGTTCACTCTATCACACATTCACTCTGATGTTCAGTCCATCTCAAAATCACTCTCACACATTCACTCTGTCACACCTTCACTCTAGCTCATGCTCACACTCACGCATTGACTATCACACATTCACTCCATCTCATGTTCACTCTCATGCATTCACTATCCTGTGTTCACTCTATAATGTGTACACTCATCACACATTCATGTTATGTGTTCATCAATACACGTTCACTCTCATGTGTTCACTATCCCGTGTTCACTCTATAATATGTACACTCTATCACACATTCATGTTATCATGTGTTCATCTCATGTTCACTCTCAGGCATTCAGTATCCTGCGTTCACTCTATAATGTGTACACTCTATCATACATGCATGTTATCATGAGTTCATCATTACATGTTCACTCTACCACATGGTCACATGTTCACTCTATCACATGTTCACTATCACACCTTCTCTATCATGCATTAACTCTATCACATGTTCACTCTGTCACATGTTCACTCTATTACATGTTCACTATCACACCTTCTCTATCATGCATTAACTCTATCACATGTTCACTCTGTCACATGTTCACTCTATTACATGTTCACTATCACACCTTCTCTATCATGCATTAACTCTATCATGTGTTCACTCTGTCACATGTTTGCTCTATCACGTTTACTCTACCATGAGTTCACTATCACATGTTCGCTATCATGCATGGACTATCACATATTCACTGGACCACAAGTTTGCTACTATGCACCCTCTCTCATGCGTTTGCTCTATCACATGTTCACTCGATTACACATACATTCTATCACACAGTCATGCTATCATGTGTTCACTATCACATGTTCACTCTCATGCATTCACTCTCACATGTTCACTGCATCACATGTTCACTGTCATGCTTTCACTCTCATGTGTTCACTGTATCACATATTCACTCTGTCACACGTTAACTTTCATGCATTCACTCTCATGTGTTCACTCTATCATGTGTTCAATGTATCATGTCTTCACTCTATCACATATTCACTCTATCACACGTTCACTCTCATGCATTCACTCTCATGTGTTCACTGTATCACATATTCACTCTATCACACGTTC
>NW_012104432.1:320543-321172 GCF_000951045.1 Mandrillus leucophaeus | reverse complement strand
GTACAGGGAAATATATATATATGTACCTATAATAAGTACAGGAAATATATATATATATATGTACCTATAATAAGTACAGGGAAATATATATATATAAAAATACCTAAAATAAGTCCTTGGGGAGTGATGGCCAGGAAGGCCACCGCTTGCTCTCAGGATATCCAGACAGGTGTGAGTTAATGGGAAGCCTACGAGCAGATGAGGAGGCTGTAGGCATTGCAGGGACGGCGCACATCACCTGCTCCAAAGCCCAGAGTGGGTGATTTTAATGAAGATGCCTGGAAGCTGATGGAAAAATCCTACCTCTGCCAGCCGACTGCTGACAAATACACACCAGCCTGCGATTGCCGATGAGAACTATTTTGTTTTTCCTTTCCTGCATCCTAAATTTTATGGGAATGACTTTCGTCAGACCTCTGCCTGTCAGGGAGTCTGTGAAGCATGGGAATACGGGGTATCACTGTCACACGACAGCATTCAGCACAGTTCTGTGACTTGGAGGTGATTCGGTGGAAACGGATGCGCTGAGAGAAATGTGCGGAGAGGGCACGGATCCTGACAGTTCTGTGACTTGGAGGTGATTCGGTGGAAACGGATGCGCTGAGAGAAATGTGCGGAGAGGGCACGGA
>NW_012104432.1:306820-318263 GCF_000951045.1 Mandrillus leucophaeus | reverse complement strand
CACTCTATCACATGTTCACTCTCATGTGTTCACTCTATCATGTGTTCAGTCTTCACTCTTATGTCTTCACTCTATCACATATTCACTCTATCACACGTTCACTCTCATGTGTTCACTCTATCACATATTCACTCTATCACACGTTCACTCTCATGCATTCACTCTCATGTGTTCACTCTATCACATGTTCAGTGTATCATGCCTTCACTCTGTCACACACTCTATCACGTGTTTACTCTATCACATGTTTACTCTATCACGTGTCCACTATCACACTTTTCCTCTATCATGTGTTCAGCATATCATGTATTTGCTGTCATACATCCACTCTATCATGCATGTGTTCACTATCGTGCCCTAACTCTGTCACACTTTCTCTGCCATGCGTTCCCTCTGTCATTTGTTCGGTGTATCACTTGTTCACTCCATCACTTGTTTGCCCTCTCGTGTGTCTGTGCCGTCACCGAGCCAGCCTGCCTGTGTGCTCTGGAGCAGGCTGCCTAACTATCCTGTGCCTCAGCATCGATCTCTAAGACTGGAGAGGTGATTCCTATGTGAAGGGCTCAGATCCCCATCAAGGCTGGGTGTTACTAGTGTAAGGCCCAGAGCTAGAGTAGGGGGAGCCCCATGTTTGGAGGTTGGGTCCAGAGGACTTGCCAGCAGAGCAGATATAGGATGCAAAGGACAGAAAATCAAGAATGAATTCTTAATTCTTGTGGCCTGGGTAAAAATGGGGATATGATCTCTTTATCAATGGGGATATTAGACAGGAAGTGTTCTGAGCTGGGGGAAGACTGACAGGGAGATGGATTTGGGGGAAATCAAGGTTTAAATTTTAAAATTGAATTTTGAGATATGTGTAAAATTCTGATTGTAGAGGTTGGAAGGCGTTGCGTGAAGAGTCTAGGGCTTATGACAGGAGTGATGACTGGAAATATAAATTGGGGATTTGTCAGCTGTAGTGAA
Source organism: Mandrillus leucophaeus (assembly GCF_000951045.1). Classification (NCBI taxonomy): domain Eukaryota; kingdom Metazoa; phylum Chordata; class Mammalia; order Primates; family Cercopithecidae; genus Mandrillus; species Mandrillus leucophaeus. The sequence continues at coordinate 317,297 of NW_012104432.1, read as the reverse complement.
ATTTAAAACCATAGGATTGAATTGCATCACAAAGAGAGCACGTGGGGATGAGAGAGGAGGGCTGAGGGCTGAGGAGCTCTGGGATGGGGATGTCCAAGGAGGAGGCCCTTTGGAGATCTTTGGTCCCCTCACTCACTTCACACAGGCGGGAGCTCTCTTAACCTTCCACCGGATGAAGCTCTCTCTTAGCAGGAAGGGACTTTCTGAGGGATGGTCAGAGGCTAAGAATCACTCCCCTATCTTTGGCCTGCTTCCCATTGCAGCGTTTAGATGTTGCCTGACTGAATTAAGGGTTAAATCTTGCCTCCTTGGAGGGAACGACTTCACCTGTAAACCCATGAACAAATCAGAGAAAGGTGAAGGAGAGAAAGGCTGCAGGGCACTCAGGCCTGAAAAAGCAATGCTCATGCTTCCTCTTTAGTTTTTAAACGTGATTCTATTTGATGATTACCCAAATAGTATACCTTCATTGGAAAACATTTGAATATTGCAGAAAATTATAAAAAGGTAAAAAATCATCCTTTAACCATCCACGCAGAGATAAATACTATTATCTTCTCCTATACTTTATTCAAGTCTTTCTTGTATGGAAATTTTCTTTCCCTCAAATGGTAGATATAATTTTGTATACTATCTTATGCATCACACATTATCATGAGTGTTTTTCTAGGTAATTGAAAACTTTTTAAAGAAGTAACATTTTTAAAGGTAATATAATATTGCATCAAATTAAATTACATCACGTAGTATCTTGCTTAGAAAATTTCCTGCTGTTAGACTTCGATGTTTTCCCCAGAGAAAGGATCAGCATTTGTAATTTGATGGCAAAAACAACCAGTTATAACAGAACCAGTCAAATAAGAGCTTTCTCCGTCCTGCCACCAGTGACCCATCCTTCTATTCCACACTTTTGTCGCCGAAGGTGTCCTGGACAGAGGAAGCTTATGCTCTGGGAACAGACCAATTTTAAACTGGGTAAGAGCCTGTAATTTTGATAATATATTTGATTGGATTTCCTCTTATCTGCAATTGACAAGATAACTTCTTATGACCCAAGAGGGTCTGGAAGAGTTCTGGGTCCTGCCCACGTCGTCGTTGAGAGTTAGGAGAAAGTAGTTAAGAAAGCAGTTTTGTAAGACAATGAGACAATGGAGTAAGGAGTAAAGCAGCTTTCTGTTCGCGGCATGCTGTCCATGGCTTCCAATACATCGATCGCACCACACAACTTTGGGTCAAAACTTCTGTTAGTATTTTACATTCTTTCTTTTTATCAAATAATATGAATGTTTAAAAAATTCTTAATAAGCACAAGGAAATTGCTCTCTAGAAAGGTTAAAAAAGCATGATCTTCTGGAAGTATCTGACAGAGCATTTGGTAAAGTTCGTTTCTATAACGACTTTCCAACATTGGCAATGACGTATTAAAACAGATCTTTTTAATTTTTTTAATCAATGGAGGTGGCCATTTTGTATACATTGATCAAACATTTGTATTTCCTCTGTTATGAAGGGTACGTTTCAACAGCTGGTAATGAGCAGAAACATGCCACATTATTGGCAGCTGTAGGTGGCTGGGTTAGGTTGTAGGTGAGTGAGGGCGTTACTAATAACAGCTAAGTAACATGACCGAGCACTTAATGTGCCAGGCCCCATGAGGGAGAGCCCTCTGGAACATGCATTAGGCACGTTTCATGAAACGTCCTCCCCCAAAGCCTTCCTGGGCAGCACTGTAGAAGCACACCACCCCTTCGGGACGCTAGGCAACTGGTGGGGGCCCCAAAGCAGCTTCCAACATGGAGTTCAGTTAAGTCCTGGCAATAATCCTATCAGAGCTCAGGCCTGTTCCCACGATGATCAATTCCATTTTGTTCTTGTGCCTAAATATGGGCAGAAATAGCAGAGGACAAGGAGGAACTGGCTGCCTGCTTACCTTCCTGGAGAGTTCTGAGGAGGTGGATGGATGTGGGCAGTTTCAGTTCAGGTTAAGAAATACTACTAGATACCTCCTCTGGTAGAGACACTGCTGTGTCACTCATAAGCACAAGTGGAAGGAGTATTCTAATACTGGACACCAGAAAAACAGAAGCCCCTCTAAGTATCTCAAGCAGTAAGGAAATAATACAGGGAAATATATATAGATATGTACCTATAATAAGTACAGGGAAATATATATATATGTACCTATAATAAGTACAGGAAATATATATATATATATGTACCTATAATAAGTACAGGGAAATATATATATATAAAAATACCTAAAATAAGTCCTTGGGGAGTGATGGCCAGGAAGGCCACCGCTTGCTCTCAGGATATCCAGACAGGTGTGAGTTAATGGGAAGCCTACGAGCAGATGAGGAGGCTGTAGGCATTGCAGGGACGGCGCACATCACCTGCTCCAAAGCCCAGAGTGGGTGATTTTAATGAAGATGCCTGGAAGCTGATGGAAAAATCCTACCTCTGCCAGCCGACTGCTGACAAATACACACCAGCCTGCGATTGCCGATGAGAACTATTTTGTTTTTCCTTTCCTGCATCCTAAATTTTATGGGAATGACTTTCGTCAGACCTCTGCCTGTCAGGGAGTCTGTGAAGCATGGGAATACGGGGTATCACTGTCACACGACAGCATTCAGCACAGTTCTGTGACTTGGAGGTGATTCGGTGGAAACGGATGCGCTGAGAGAAATGTGCGGAGAGGGCACGGATCCTGACAGTTCTGTGACTTGGAGGTGATTCGGTGGAAACGGATGCGCTGAGAGAAATGTGCGGAGAGGGCACGGAACCTGAAAGACCCTTTTGCTCAACCCGACAACTTCCTGGAAGTGTAGAGTTTGACTCGAGGTTTTTATTTTTATTATTGTTTTTTCACGTCTGGGCCTTTGATATGGGGCTGTACTTACATATCCAGAAAGCAGATTGAACTGCACGGACAGACACATGAAGACAAGATTTAGATCTTCCTGCAAATATCTCCAGCTTCAGGGAAAGCTGGGATTAAGTGGGACAGGACTGGAGCCATGGAAACTAGAAATCCTGATGAAAGCTGATAGGGGCCTGGTCCCAGGCGGTGGAAATGGAGAGACAGGATACGTTTAACATATATTTTGGAGGTAGAATTACCAGGACGTAGTGATCAAATGGATGGGATCGGCAGGGAAGATGTGAGAAGGGGAGAAGCTTATTGTGGGCCCCTTCGTGGTTGGTTTGGATGAGTCAACAGTGATGCCATTGATTTGGAGCAGGAATAAAACATAAAGGGCCAGGTTTTGTGGAAAAGAGAGTGACTTATGTTTGGGACTTGTAGAACTTGAAGTGTTTGTGGAACATTCAAGTGACTTGACAAGTCAACAGTCAGGTCTGGGAACAAGTCTCCAGTTTAGGCAGCGACAGGACTTCAGGTGCAGAACTGCTCATCTACTGCGTGGATATGGAAATGAAAACCATGAGTGCCGATGAGATCAGTCAGGGAGGGCATGTAGAAGGTTAGGTCTGATTCAGAATTCACTGTGGTGGGAGGGTCCATTATGGGACTCACTGAATTACTGAGATTAAAAATGAGATGACTGTCTTCACCAAAGTCTTGTAATAATCACTGATATCTTTCTAAAGTTGGACAATGTGCAAAGCATTATTGCACGCACTGCCCACTGCTAGCTTATGAAGATTTTTATCGTTTCACAGATGAGGAAACTAAAGTTCAGAGGATTTTAGGTCAGACAACCAGTAAATGGGTGAAGCGGTTCTGCCCAGCCCCTCCACCTCTTCTTTGTGTCTTCCTAAGTCATGTCACGGCCTTCTTGTCCCACACTTATGTTTTCACATGGGTCAAATGCGTTACACCTCCCAGAATGTTGCACAATCACTTTACAAAACAGTGACAGTAACATGGGAATTGCTGTCCGCTTATTACAGATAAATGCATCCAGAACTTCACTGACGGTGATAGGGCGAAAGTTGAATGTGCCCATTGTAATTACATCAGTGTTAGCAATAGCGCAAATTGTTTGCTTAAAATGATTGGAAATTGTTTATTTTTCACGTGAAAGTGGAGGAGGTTGAGAATTATCATAGCAGAGTCTTCATGCAGAGACAAGCATGTGGCTTTCTTGAGGGCTCATAGTTTTCAGGGTCACTGTCACAGCCGTAGCTCAGAAAACAGGAAAATTAAAGATTAAATATGAAGTCTGAGGGTCGCAGAACCCACCTGTATGCCTCCCTGTTGTTGATCTTAACCCTTTATCCTGTCTTCAGTTGTAGCTGCTACAGAGTTGGATTGTAGCAAAAACCTCTTTGGATTGTTTGACAAAATATCATAGAGTCTGCCCCGTGGATGGAGTTTTGGATGAGGTTATAGAAGTATAAACTGCACATAAAAAAAGAATCAGATCGTCGGCTGTAAGATTCATCCAGTTCAACTTTCCATGTCTGGGGCTGGTCTCGTGAGCAGGACGTGGAAGGTGCGACTGGGGTCATCCCTTTGTTCCTTCTGTACGTCAGTCAGCCATGGGGCACAGCAAGTGTGCTACTGAGCCAGGCTTTTGAGCCATCAGGAATGTGCAGGTGGGCAGGGGAGGAAGGAAACTATCAATATTGAGATCTACTCAGAGACAGGCATGGGCTCAGGGCTTTCAACTGTTGTTCCATTTCTTTTTGTAGCAACTCTAGAGGGGTGTGAATATACCGGTGTTGTCGATAAGGAGCCCAAGACCGGGAGGGATGAAGAGTCAAAGCTGCGTACGTGTCCAGCTATGAACGCAAGCTGATCAGCCTTTGAGGCGTGGGCTCTGCGACGTCCTCCTGTTCCCCAGTGGCCCTCTCCAGGCCTTCATGTACGCCGTGTCCACGCTGACAGCTGATAGGTGCCGCACTCAGGCTGCAGAATCCGGTCTGCTCCGTGTCTCCCCACATCCTCATGGACGAGGTGCTCCTCCTAGAGCTCATTTATCTCCTTCTCTTCCTGCAAAACGTTCCCCTTTCTGAAGATCTATTTCTAGATCTATTTTAGATGATCTATTTCTAAAATTCCTTAACTTACTAAGGTTTATTTTACTTGTCGATAATATGGTCTCATTTTGGATTTAATTCATTTATTTGTCCATTTATCCATTCTTTATTTTATTTATCCAGTTTTCATTGACTAAATATTTTTGGGGGACCCTCAGATGTTATGAACTGAGAATACAACATGAGAAAACACAGCCTATGGCTGTTGGGGTCGTTTTGTAGCTGGGGAGATGCACATTACACACGGAATTATAATGGAATGTAAGTGTTGTAATAATTCAGGAGACTGGCAGCAGTAATTCTGGAGTTAAGCAGAAAAAGGTCAAAGATGGAGAGTGGTAAAAGCTTTGGAAACAGAGCTTTGAAATAAGGTAGAAAGGATGAGGAGCTACCCTGGCCCCATTCCAGGTGGCCTAGGAGAACTCTGCATAGAGAAGGCACGGAGCCCGAAGGGTCGTGAAGCACACGGAACAATCTCTTTTCTGTGTAACTGAAGCCTAAGTGTGCATGTGTTTGTCAGTGTGTGGTGTGTTTGTGTTTGTGTGTGAATATATGTGTGTGTGTATGCATATGTGTAGTTTGCATTTGTGAATGTGGTGTGTATGTGTGTGTGTGTGTGTATGTGCTCATGTGTGGTGTCTGTGTGTGCATGCATGCATGTAGTGTGTCTGTACATGTGTGCACGTGTTTGTGTGTCTTTCTGTATATGCAATGTGTGTATATTGTGTATATGTGTATACATATGTGCATATGTGTATGCAGATGTGTGGTGTGTGTTTGTGTGTATGTCCATGTGTATGTCATGTGTGTCTGTATGGGTGTGCACATGTTTGTGTATTTGTTCATATGTGTATGTTTGTGTGTATGTATGTGATTGTATATGTATTTGTGTGTTTTGTGTATTTGTTCATATGTGTATGTTTGTGTGTACGTATGTGATTGTATATGTATTTGTGTGTTTTTGTGTCGCTCTGTGTATCTACACTGTATGCATGTATCTGTATGTGTGTGTGGTATATATTTGTGTATGCATATGTGTGTATGCATGTGTGTGGTGTGTGTTTGTGTTCATGTGTATATGTATGTGTATGTATGTGTGTGGTGTTTGTGCATGTATGCATGTGTGTGTGTTTGCATGTACATAAGTGTTTGTGGTGTGTGTTTGTGTGTGTGCTTGTGTATATATGTTTGTATGCATGTATATGGTGCATGTTTGTGTGTATGTGTGTAGTGTATGTGTATGTGTGTGTGGTGTGTGCTTGTACATGCGTATGTGTGTTTCTCTGTGTTTGTGTGTATATGTATGTGTATGTGGTATGCATTTATGCATGTACTTCTGTGTGTGTCCATGTGTATATGTGTGGTGTTTCTGCATGCATGCATGTGTTTGTATATATGTGCATGTGTGTATGTGGTGTATGTTTGTGCATGTGTTTGTGTATGTGTGGTGGATGCGTCTGTGTGTGTGTGGTGTTTGTGTATGTATGTATGTGCTGGTGTGTGTATATACGGATATGTGTGCAAGTGGTGTGTGTGTGTTCATGTGCTTCAGTGCATTTGTGTATCTATGTGGTATGTGCTCATGTATGGTATGTGTTTGTGTTGATGCGGTATGCGGGGAAGAAGCGAGAACTGAGGCCATCATAATGTGAACAGCTCTAACGTGGTCACATGCAGCCAGGAAAAGCCATGGAAAGTGACTGTAAAATGAGTGGCTGCAGCTTTTTACCTTGCTCGTGGGAACAGAATGTGTGTCCCAGTCCTTGCCTTGGCCCGGAGGCGAATGGGTGGAAGTGGCCATGCTCGGAGCACGCTTCAGCCTGCAGGCTCCTGCATCTCTGTTCTCCAGAGCCTTTGCCTTGCCCTGTGGAACAAAACACTGTTAACTGAGTAACTTAAAACAGCAGGAGTGTGCTCCCTCCCGGTCCTGGACACAAGAAGTTCGAATCAAGGCATCCGCAGGGCCTGGTCGCTCACTGAGGCGGGCACCGTTCTCTGGGTTCTGGCCTTCTGGCGTCAGTCCCATCTCCACCTGCGTCCTTACAGGGTGCTCTCCTCCCCGAGCGTCAGTCTCTCTCCTCTTCTGAGGACATCAGTCTTTTTGGACCAGGGTCTGCCCTAGTGACCTCCTAACTTGATGATACCTGCAAACATCGTATTTCCAAATAAAGGCAGGTTCACAGGTACTTGGGGGTAGGGCTTTGGCATATCCTTTTGGGGAACATTCTTTGACCCATAATGGCTGGCCCCTGGTTCAAGCAGGTGGGGCGGGGGGCGCTGAGGGAGCTGCCTGCAGCCTGAAGCAGAGCTGCCCTGTGAACCCGCCCAGGGCCTGTGTACACTCCTGAATCTTGGGGCAGTTCCTTATGCAGCATCCCTGTGACCACTGAGGGGAGGGAAGGACAGCTGGGAGGGAGAGGAAAGGAGGCTGAAACCCAGGAGGGAAGCTGTCTCCAGAGGCTGTGCATGCGAGGGGCAGAGGCTGAGCCAGGAGAGTCACCGAGGGGCCTGGAGCAGAGAGTGATGTAATGGGGTCTGTATTTAAAAATAATTCTGCCAGCCCCTGTTGGCAGGAGACATGGCTAGACCTGAGGCAGGCCCTCCATTCTACCTTCAGTCTGATGGGGGCCTGGGCCCCAGGGTGCCTTTCGTCCCCTGACCCTCACAGACGGCCCCAGACATGTGCCCCCCATGCAGGAGAGCAAGCCGGTGTGCGTGGTGGGTGTCGTCTGGTTACAGTGATAAACTGCCTTTAGAAAGGGAGCCTGAGCCTTCACAATGGTTGGCATCCTCCCTAGCAGGGACTCTCGGGGAGGCTGCCGCCTTCACAACCCCCCATGCTACATAATGATGGTAATTTTGCCCTTGAGGCTGTGAAGCCCTCAGGCAAATGAAGCCTTACTACCGGGAAAGGCTTGGCTCTGAAGCACGCATGTCCCCGCAGTGGCTGTTACCAGTGATTTAGGCCGAGTGACGGGAGCAGGCCGGCTGAGCGAGGAGGGGCAGAGGTCCTCAAAAGGCACCCACTGGCTTCATAATTTTGTTCTTAGAGGGCCCTGCATATCTCCAATCTCCCCCAAAACAACAAACAGGGGGTTCTGGTTCTGTGTGTTGCGCGGATGCTGAAATAACTCATTCCGCGGGATTCACTGGGCATCTGCTTGTGCCAGGAGTGAGTGGCGGGTGGGGGCGGCAGGTGGACAAGCAGCGCCGGTGGGTCCCCACTGACAACTGACACAGGTGGCCTCATGTTCCCTAAAGGCTTCGCAGAGGAGTGGAGGCCTGGCCTTCCTGGCGAGGGGCGGACCGGGAAGGGTGGCCAGGCATCAGGAGCAGCAGAGGAGCCGTTCCCAGACACGCAGTGTCTTCATCCATCCAGGATGTGCCTGGGGCGCATCTCCATGGCAGGATGGCTCTCTGCGGGGGGCAGTGGGCAGGGCCTCTGCAGAAACCCTGAGAAAAGCTTCCCCGGTGACTGGGAGCAGGAAGGGTGTCTGTGCGTTCTCGGGGGCCGGCCTCTGCTGCTGACACTTGTTCCGAAGTGGGGCTCCCACAGTGTCAGCCCAGCTGGACCTGCCTTCCGGAGCCAGGGCACTGCCAGAGCGCAGGAGCTGCGCAGCGTGGACGCCCCAGGAGTTCCAGGAAGGGCAGCCACGCTGGGGTGGGCAAGGCCGGGCTGGGCTGGGAGGACCCTGCCCCGAGACGCCCCTCGTGCGCTGCGCAGCCCTGGTGGCCGCAGATTCCCACTCACCTGTGATTTGGGGTGATTTCCTCACCTGTGAAGGTGGGGCTGCCTGCTGAGAGTCCCGGACTCTGCAGCCCTGTCAGCAAGACCCCTGCCTCATACTTCCACTTAGGAGGCTCTGGCCCAGAAATATTATAGAGGGAAACGCCACTGAAGATCCAATACACGATGATTGACAAGTGGACCCCGCTGCCTGCCTCAGCGGCTGGAGGGAGGGAAGCTGCAGGAGGGAGTTGGGGCTGTCCAGGCTCCAGGCCAGGGCAGCTGCTCCACAGCAGGACCAGGGCCTTCTCACGGCAGCTGGACCATCGCTGGGCTGCCCTAGGTGAGTAGGTGGACCGGGGATCAGCATGAGGACTGGATCCTCACGACACGGATGGACTCTTCCATTCATTCCAGAGCTGCTGACCCCTGTGGCTCTGAGGGTCCAGGCATGACCACAGGCTCCCTAGATGAGCATGACCCAGGCTCTGGCAGAGCTCCACGGCATTGGGGTGCAGTCACATGCACTGGGGGGAAGGAGATTCAGGGAGGGAGGTGGGGGAGGCAGGACTAGGGGAATGCCTGTAGGGGAAGGGGAGTCAGGAAGGGAGGGAAGGGAGAGAGAACTGCGGGAAGCCTCCAAGACTCTGCCCTTTCAAGCATGGGCTTCCTGACCTGGTCAAGGCAGGCTCCGCCCTTTCACTCCCCAAAGCTGTCCCACTCAGGGTGGAGGAGGTCAGTGAAGGAACATCCGTGTCGGGTTCCCTGTGGCCTGCTTGCTGTGGAGGGGGCAGGCAGATGGTAGTTGCACAGGTGCAGAGACACCAGACCACCAGCCTTCACTGACCTCCACCCTGGGTGGGACGGCTTTGGGGAGTGAAAGGGCGGAGCCTGCCTTGACCAGGTCAGGAAGCCCCTGCTTGAAAGGGCGGAGTCTTGGAGGCTTCCTGCAGTTCTCTCTCCCTTCCCTCCCTTCCTGACTTCCCTTCCCCTAGTCCTGCCTCCCCCACCTCCCTCCCTGGATCCCCTTCCCCCCAGTGCATCCCTACAGTCCTCCCTCTCCTGCTTTCCCTCTCTGGCTTCCCTTCCCCACCAGGCCCTCCCCACATCCTCCCTCCCTACCCTCTCTCCCTGGCTTCCTTCCCCCACGCAGGCCCTCCCAACAGTCTTCCCTCCCTTCCTGGCTCCCCATCCCCCCGAGGCCCTCCCTGTCCCTCCTTGGCCTTGCCCAGCTCCTGGTGAGACTGGGCACCTGGCTGCTAGTCTCCTGTGAGCACCTGGTGTCCATCCAGCTGCCCCTGCAGTGCATCTCTTTTCCATTTTCCCTGCCTCCTAGGATTCCTGTCAGCCTGAGCCCAGGACCACAGCCGGGAGAGAGAGAGGGGATGGGGAGGGAGGTGGGGGCCAGGGGAGATTAAGTGTGCCGCAGGGGAGGGGACCCATGGAATTGTGCTGGGCTCACAACTTCCTAAGCAGAGAACAACAAAGACCACACCCAGCCTCCTCCAACCCCAGGGCGGCTGTGCTGGTGGGAAAGGTGGTGTGTGTGTCTATGTGTGTGCAGTGCGTGTGCATGCGGGGTGCATGCTTGTGGCGTGCACTCGTGTGGTATGTGTCATATGGTGTGTGTAGTGTGTGGTGTCTGTGGTGTCTGTATGGTGTGTGTGTGGTGTGCTGTGCTGTGGTGTGTATGGTGTGTGTGTGTACTGTGCTGTGGTGTGTATGGTTTGTGTTTGTGTGTGT
>NW_012104432.1:296002-302205 GCF_000951045.1 Mandrillus leucophaeus | reverse complement strand
TGTGGCAAGCTGTGGTGTGTGTGTCCCCAGCTGCACAGGGTTGCCACACACAGAGCCTGAGTGCCCTGGTCCCTGTGTTCCTTGTAATCACAGCCATGGCGTCTGAGTGTGGCTGGGAGGGAGGCCACCTGCCTGCTTCCAAGGATCTCAGCTCTGGGGTGGTGTCCGAGGATCTCGGTTCTGGGGTGGCGTCAGGGGTGACAGATGCCCCCGGCTCTGGGGTGGCGTCTGGGGTGACAGATGCCCCCGGCGTCTTCTCTCCAGCAGTCAGGGTGGGGTCCCCAAGAGAACGGCACTCACTGTGGTGAGTGGTTCCGCTTTCTTCCCAGGCCGCCTGCTGTGGGCAGTGAGTGGAATTTCCCGAGGCTGGCAGGCTTTAGTGTGGCTGTGCGGGAGGGCACAGCACCACCCGGGCCCACGGAGCTGCCGGAGCTGGGCCCCACTCCCCCCAGCCGCTCGCCCTGCCAGGAAGGAAACGCCTGGCTGAGGAGGAAATACCCATGGGCTCTGCATGCTTTAAAAGAAAACCATCTTGGAGTTAACATGGTTAAAAGGGAAGGTCTTTTTCTTTTTCGCTTTTCCCCTTCCGTTCTTATTTTTTATTTTTGTATAAAAATGCAATTGATTTTGTCAGCAGCATCGGTGTCTCCACGGCTGGGCTGGTGCTTCCTCGTGGGTGAATAATTCGTGTGTAGCAGCAGCTCCCAGGTTCTCAGCGCCCCGCATGCTGCTGCTTGTTGTTGGGCTTATTTTGGAACGAGGGCGCCCGGCGTGTGGGCTGCACCTGAGAGTCCCTCTTGATTCGAAGTTTGCAGTTGGGGCTCGGAGGGAAACACAAGTCATGGAACCTTTTCCCAGGGAAGTGCAAATCCTCCGATTAGGAGCTCTGGCCTCAGGGCTGGGAAGCGGGGCCGGCTGGATCACGGATGTGGGAGCTGGGGGAAGTTCCTGGACCTCTCTGTCCCTCCCTGCTTTCACCTGTAAAATGGGCATCATGTTATGGTCCTGGTGAGGGAGGAGGGCCACAGTGATGCCAAGCGTCCAGCGGGTGGTGAGCGCGGAGTAAGGGTCCACACGGGGTTGCAACAGCACCTTGGGAGTCCCTAAGCCTGTGGAGGGTCCCCCTTGAGGTGCTCAACCACAAAGACCGCAATGCATGTTACGAAATTCCTTTGGAATCCTAGGGGGTGATCACAGAGGGGGACACACAGCATCGCCTGTGCACCTCACACCATGATTGCATTATCTTCCTCCTCTTGCCGGTGATGGTAAAAAGAAGCAGAGCTGCCATAACAATGTCCCGTCCACCAAGCCCTGGCCTGTGCCATCCTCACAGTCATGATGCCAGCACTGCTGTGATACACATTTCCATAGAGCAAGTGTGCCAGGGTAGCTGAAGACCAATGACTTGTTGCTGAAACAGAAGGGAGGAGAGGAGAGAAACCTCCGGAGGAGGCCTGGGAGCTGTCACCCACACCAACTGTCTACCCTCAGCAGGCTGGCCAAGCCTAGGGACAGGCAGGAGAGGCTCAGCAGCTAAGCTCACCCACCTGGCTTTATGGGATGGCCTGTTCTGAACTCACAGCACCCAGCTCTGCAGATGCTTTTCTGGAAGACGAGCTTGAATGTTTGGAATTATGAAATTTGCAGCCTCTGTTTACGAGATAAAGGGTGCTTAACTTGGAGATGACTTCGGCTTTTAAGATCTCAATGGATTTCGCTGGCGTTTTGTTTGTTTCTTTGTTGCTTCTGAATGGCTCAGAGACACCTTGAGGTATCACTTTTGATGGTTTTCCTCTGTATCTTTCCTTGACTATTTTTCCACCTCAGTTCTGCTGGTCTGTTGGAGGGCCTGAGCCTTGCAGAAGCCACTGGAGTTAGCCGTGTGGATGGGAGTGGTCAGGGTGGCTATGGACAGAGACAAAAGTAAGACAGAGTTCTTACCTTAGACCCTGGGATTTTATCTGCCTTGGTTTGTCACTTCATGTGAGGTTTTGAATGCCTTCTGCTCCTCTGAAATCTCCACGGTAAAGTGAGGAGAGGCTATTTCACAGATGCACTTGACTGATAGATTCCGCGTGGTGTTTGTGTGCTTTACCATAGGGGGAAAGGAGAGAAATCCAAAGTACATGTACCGCATTTTGGAGACAGCATATCCTAGAGGAGACCGCAATGGGGCTGTGTCCAAGGAGCCATGGGAGCTGCACCTGAAGGGCATGTAGAGTAACTCGCTTCCCCGCGAGCCTGGTCTGGGCAGAGGAGGGTGTGGTGGGAGCTGAGCTCTGGCCTTCCTGTGTGCGACAAAGACAGATGTTCACAGGGACGCCCCTGGGAGTCTTTGTTCCCTCTCTAGCCCATCGCTTCCTGCTAGGTTGGCTGGGGAATTGCCTGCGAGGCAGAAGAGGCCTTGGAGGGAATCTGATCCTGTGACACACAAGGAAACCGAGGACCTGAGGGGGTGCCTGGCAGCCGCCCTGCCACACAGACCCAGATGCCCAAGAGGGCCAGACCACCGCACACTAGTCAGTCCAGGGCAGAGGTGAGAGTCAGCACGATTCTCTTCCTCATTTTAAATTTCATGTGCTCGGTGATATCAGGCAAATGCTCCCTGGGCCTCCGTCTCATCATCTTTAACGTGGTGGAGGGAACATTTCCTATTCGTACCTTTGGGGACTTTGACTGAGTATCATGTGAGCTGAAAACGACAGACATGCAGCTTGGGCAGGCGGTGAAGGTCCCACAGCTGGGAGGCGTTTGCTCCCGTGTGGATTCCCATCCTCTCCCTGGCTGGGGCCCTGAGACACTCCCTCACTCTCGGCCCAGATTTCCTGTTCTTGGACAAGCCTGGCTCAGCACTCTGCCTCCTCCGATTCACACGCACACATGCATGCACAAATGCAGTTGTGTGCACACATGTACTCAACACACATATGTACCCATGCACAAGCACACAGAGACACATACCCACATGTACACACATGCCCATATATGCAGGCACATGAACAAACCCTAACCCTAACCCTAACCCTAACAGGCACAGGTGTGTGCACACATATGTCTACATACAATCACAAACATATGTGCACAGATACCACATACAAACACATGTGCATGCACAAATACACACAGGCACACACATGTGCACACACGCCCACACATGATCATACACATATGCACACAGATACCACATACTCACATATACACAATCCCACACATGTCCACACGTAATCATAAGTATATGTGCACAGATGCAGCATATGCACATGCAAGCACAAACACACACACACACACACACACACACACACACGAGGCACTATCTCAGCAATGTGGAGAGCTGAGAGTGGGCACAGATTTCCTCTGCACGAAAAAGAGCCCAGACCATGCTGAGGATGGGGGCTGCCCTGCCACTGTCTGGCTTTGGGACATTGAGTAAACCCTTTTACCGTTTTTAGGATCTCATGTTCAATGTGTAAAATAAAGAAATCGAGTGACGTGGTGCTTGTGTCCGTCAGAATTCCAGCGTTGAGCAGGAGGCAGCTCATGCAGGGACTGAGCCTGGGATCCAGCCTGTTGTTGGAGTCAGGTGAGACTCGAGCACAAGGTGTGGGCTGCTGTGGAGTCCAGGCCTCCCCAACCCAGGCCTGAAAGGCACATTGTGGATGAATATCAAGCCCTGGGGGCTGGCAGAGCCGGCATCTGTGTCCTTTGGCCTAAGACTAGCCAGGGGTGGCCCTGCAGGGAGGGAGCTGGATGAAAGACAGGCTCTCACTCTCCCTTCTCTATTTCCTTCTGATGTGTCTCGTTGTCCTCCCACACCCTCAGGCCCCAGCAGTCAAAGACCGGGGTGTCCAGGGACAGACCCTCTCTGCAAAGCAACAACAATGATTCCGGGTGTGTCTGCTCAGGGCTGTGATATGCAAATGTACTTTTTGCATATATTTCCCTTGGCAAATGTGCACTGAGGGCCACTGGGGGCTGGAGATACAGAGATGGTCAAGACAAGGTCTCTGCCACCAGAGGGTGAGAATTAATGCGGGGAGGGGCAGACAGCCAGACAGTGGCAACACCCATGAAAAATGAGGCCAGCGGGCACAGGGTCAGCTGACGCACCCCCGCCGACAGAGGAGATGGCAGCAGACAGGAGATGCTGCCCCAACCGTGCGTGTGGAAAGAGGGAGAAGGCTGGGCCGGAAGAGAACACCACCCACGCCTGGACGGATCCGCGGCACCTTCATGTGGCTCACGGGGACAGGGACAGTCAGGCCTGCTGTCCACATGACTGGGAGCCACCCACACAGCCCGCGTCTGACTCTGCTTCCAGGTGACATTGGCTATTCCTGGGACAGGCTACCCTGCTTCCCTGGGCTGCTGCACCTGCCTCATGGACATAAAGGGCTCCACCTGCCTGACTCACTTCCAATGTGGTGTGACCTTAAATAACAGGAGACGGAGGAGGAGAGGTTTGAAAACTGAGCCTGGTGCTTGTGTTTGTTCCCACCACCCGGCAGCTGGTGTTGTTGGTTCAAAACCTGGGCCCAGCCCAAAGCCCTGCGTGACCCTGTGCCCATCACTGACCCCGAGCTGGAGTCCTGCCTGGTCTCTGCCCACATTGGTCACCTGTGGGAAGCCAGCAAACATCCCCTCTGGCAGCAGCAGGTTCCTGCAGCTTTATCTTGGCTCAGCAGGCCAGCCCAGGCTGCCCCCCGCGCCTTTCTCTCAGCAGCTCTGCGGTGAAGCTGCCAACTTGGATGATGTCCAGGGGCTAG
Source organism: Mandrillus leucophaeus (assembly GCF_000951045.1). Lineage (NCBI taxonomy): Eukaryota > Metazoa > Chordata > Mammalia > Primates > Cercopithecidae > Mandrillus > Mandrillus leucophaeus. Next base: position 297,439 of record NW_012104432.1, on the reverse strand, counting down.
GCGTCCCTTGAAGAGGCCTCGCCAGCAAGCTTCAGCCTGCAGGCATCTGTGAGGGAAAAAGGGCTCAGGTAACAGAAGCCCCCTGTGTCCTTCAGAAATGGCAGCGAGCAGGGGCGTATGGCAAGGATTACGCAGTGAGGAAGGGGGAACAGATGGGGCTTTCTCCAAGAGGGGCAAAGACAGCTGTTGAAAAATTTAGAGGCTCCTGTTCAGGGCTGGGAGGAAGAAAACCTAACCATATCCCACCACAGTGCTTCCAATTCCTCCTCCTCCTAATTCGATGCTATTTTACCTTCCCTAGTGGGCAAGAGGTGATTATAAGGGAGCCAACGTAGTGGCTGGCATTTCAGCGGGAATCCCAAGGGAACAGCATCAGAATCACAAGTTAGGACGGATCCCAGATCCCAGCAGCACCGAGCCCATGCAGATGGAGTGGGCTTGCTAGGAACGAGTCATTCCCAGCTAACACGCTTCCCGTTTTGGAGACAGTTCTGGGTGCAGAAGTTGAGAGAAAACCTCTAAGGGATGGATCCTCTTGAGAAAAAAGCTGACGTCCTCCGAGACTTAGATGGTGGGGAGCAAAGGCCCCCGGCAGGGACTGTCGGAGGGGAGGGCTGTGGACACCCCAGGCCAGGTCTTGCCATCTTGTCCTTTCCCTGGGGATTCTCTTGCTTTGAATTTTGCTGCCACCATCTAGAGAGGAAAAAGAGAGAAAAAAGAAAGGCAATGAGAAATGAATTTTAAAAAGGGATGGCCTCTGGAGGTTTTTATTTGAATTGTACTCAAAGTGAGGATGATGGATCAAAGCTTTCAAAAGCTGGGTGAGTTCCCCTCCTGAGCTGTGCTGAAGAACACCTCTTTTCTGGTGCTGGTCATGGTAGGATCCACAGTGGTCACATGGAGTGCATTCTAATGGGCAGGGGCCAGCGATATCGTGTGTGTACGCACATGTGTGTGTGGGGCAGACAGACACAGAGGCAGAGACAGATAGAGAGAATGTCCCAGCCATGCAGCGTCCACCTCAGTGCACGGCAGGAGAGTACATGCCCGCAGCGAGACGGCACAGACATGGACAGGCATGGGTGTGCTCGGGCCCAGCTGGCTTCCTCTCTGTCATGTGTCTGATAGGTGTGACTTGCATGATGTCAAGTGTGGGTCCAACATAGAGACATCCATACCACAGCCTCTACAAGAAGGCAGCTACTCCATTTGATGTCTACTCAACGATTCCAGGAAACATTGGCTGCACTGTTGATTGCGGTGGTCTGAGGTTGATATGGTTTGGCTCTGTGTCCCCACCCAAATCTCACCTTGAATTGTAATAATCCCCTGGTGTCAAAGGGTGGGACCAGGTGGAGGGAATTCAATCATGGTGGTGGTTCCCCCCATGCTGTTTTCATGATAGTGAGTGAGTTCTCACGAGACCTGATGGTTTTA
>NW_012104432.1:292703-293217 GCF_000951045.1 Mandrillus leucophaeus | reverse complement strand
ATAAGAGCTATTTATGACAAACCCACAGCCAATATCATACTGAATGGTCAAAAACTGGAAGCATTCCCTTTGAAAACTGGCACAAGACAGGGATGTCCTCTCTCACCACTCCTATTCGACATAGTGTTGGAAGTTCTGGCCAGGGCAAGCAGGCAGGAGAAATAAAGCGTATTCAATTAGGAAAAGAGGAAGTCAAATTGTCCCTGTTTGCAGATGACATGATTGTATATTTAGAAAATCCCATCGTCTCAGCCCCAAATCTCCTTAAGCTGATAAGCAAGTTCAGCTAAGTCTCAGGATACCAAATCAATGTGCAAAAATCACAAGCATTCCTATACAACAATAACAGACAAACAGAGAGCCAAATCATGAGTGGACTCCCATTCATAATTGCTTCAAAGAGAATAAAATACCTAGGAATCCAACTTGCAAGGGATTTGAAGGACCTCTTCTAGGAGAACTACAAACCACTGCTCAATGAAATAAAAGAGGACACAAACAAATGGAAGAACAT
>NW_012104432.1:289510-290402 GCF_000951045.1 Mandrillus leucophaeus | reverse complement strand
GTGTGACTTGCATGATGTCAAGTGTGGGTCCAACATAGAGACATCCATACCACAGCCTCTACAAGAAGGCAGCTACTCCATTTGATGTCTACTCACGATTCCAGGAAACATTGGCTGCACTGTTGATTGCGGTGGTCTGAGGTTGATATGGTTTGGCTCTGTGTCCCCACCCAAATCTCACCTTGAATTGTAATAATCCCCTGGTGTCAAAGGGTGGGACCAGGTGGAGGGAATTCAATCATGGTGGTGGTTCCCCCCATGCTGTTTTCATGATAGTGAGTGAGTTCTCACGAGACCTGATGGTTTTATAAGCGTCTAGCATTTTCCCTGCTGGCTCTAATCCTCTCTCCTGCTATCCTGTGAAGAGGTGCCTTCCTCCATGACTGTAAGTTTCCTGAGGTCTCTCAGCCATGTGGAACTGTGAGTCAAGTAAACTTACTCTTTTCTTTCTTTTTACATTTTTAAACTATATTTTAACTTCTAGGGTACACGTGCACAATGTACAGGTTTGTTACATATGTATACGTGTGCCATGTTGGTGTGCTGCACCCATTAACTCATCATTTACATTAGGTATATCTCCTAGTGCTATCCCTCCCCACTGCCCCCACACCACAACAGGCCCAGGTGTGATGTTCCCCGCCCTGTGTCCAAGTGATCTCATTGTTCAGTTCCCACCTATGAGTGAGAACATGTGGTGTTTGGTTTTTTTGTCCTTGTGACAGTTTGCTGAGAATGATGGTTTCCAGCTTCATCCATGTCCCCACAAAGGAAATGAACTCATTCTTTTTTATGATTGCATAGTATTCCATGGTGTATATGTGCCACATTTTCTTAATCCAGTCTATCATTGATGGACATTTGGGTTGGTTCCAAGTCTTTGCTACTGTGA